>NC_056751.1:495067327-495241473 GCF_019279795.1 Protopterus annectens
TTGATGAGTTTACTTTTGCCACTTCTACTACTATTGTCTGATCTGATTAATATACAGTGATTAACTAGAAATATATGGACTGAAAATCTTCCACACAGAGAAGTTTCTTACACTGTTTTTAAATATATCCTTCACAGACCCTTTTCAGCAATTACCTGGACTACAACTGTAAAGATGAGTATACCATATTATTGTGGAAAAGCTGAACAGGAAAATGGCAGAACAAATCTCAATCTCTCTACACCTCAGAGCATTGGCAGTAGTACATCTCAAAATATTGTCAGCATCTCAATCCAGATTTCATATCATTTATATATTACTCATACATATTACTCAGTGTGGGTTTTCTTTAAACAGAAGAAAAGGCTCCTGATGCAGAATGTTCTGTAATGGTTTATCATGTGACTGACCCTCCTTGCCCTCCATAATGGAATAAAAAATAAATAATTTTATTAAGATGCTCACTCAAGCCCTTAAAGGCACTTGTGGCTTAAAAGACACATCTCTGGAAAAAAAAAAGAAATGAGGATATTCAGGCCTGGGCAACTATTTATGTAACTCGACTTCAAGAAAACCAAGTCTGTATCCAAGGTCATCAAGGACTTACAAGATAAGGTATACAATCTACAGAACCAGTAAAAAAAAACAACAATCTTAGGTTGGGTTGGCTTGGGAGGTTCAAGGAATAGACATAGTTCTAAAAATCATTTTGAAAAATATCCACTGTTTATAACCACTGAAAGGGTACATCAATTGCGGAAGCTATCATCATCCCCAAAGCAGCCCACAGACAAATGATTTTCAAGCTGGTTGCAGAAACAAAGATTTGCTCCTAACAGCTACTAAAAAGGGCAAAAGTCTAATCTGGTGGCTAATAATATTTTCCAGGATGCTCTAGCAGATGTAATGGACAGACAAAAAAAAAACCTCAGTAAAGAATAATGCCATTCTTAGGGTTTTAATATTCCCTGACACTTTGCAACTAAAGTGGCAAAACAAGAAGGGAGTATTTCACTATCCAGATGAAGCACTGAGATTTGTATAAGAACATCTGCAATCTGAAATAGTAGTGAGCCTTTCACTGAAGTTTGCCAGTAGAAAAAACTTCATTGCGTTTGATGCCCAGTCAGACAATTATTTAAAGTACCTACTTGTCCATATTAATGCACGAGTCAGCAAAAAATGAGCTCTACACTTCCAGAGGGCAATCCTGGCAGCACTGATGTTGTAAACAGTTTACTAGGATCATGAAGCCCCCCTTGAAAGAATATGGATATGCAACTGCTTTACGGCCCGACCATTAACAAATATGTTCCTGTGGCAATATAGGTGTTACAAGATGTGTAAATAGCAGAAAGGTCATCATCAGCTCTGGAAGAAACTAAAACTTAAAAAATATTGGGCTGGCTAAGATAACACCCAACCCTACTAATCAGTGCTTTTTATGGAGCTGTGATTGTAAAGGACTTTGGAACAATTTTCAAGGAAAACATCAAATGAATTAGACTGAAAAAAGACAGTTTCTTATTTCATAGTTCATAAACACAGTAATAGTCCAAAACAAGCAATTATAGGGTCAGTAACCATTTAGTAGGAGGACTGGATTTAACTATAGCAATTTCTTTAAAGTCTGTTCTTAAATGCTGGAAGCAATATTGATGTCTAAACTGATAATGATAGCTTATTCCAAATCTTACACATTCTGTTGTAACAAATCCTGTATTTCAAATGTTTCCCTGTACAGCCAACATGCATTTATTAACATTTGATTACCAGGAAAGACGAATGGGTAGGAGACCATTTTCAGCAGAACCCCAGGGAGAATAGCTCCAAAGTATTACAAAACATTTTAAGAACAGTAATTTTGCAGTCTATAAAAATAATGCAAAAACCAACCACAGTTTAAATAAGCATAATACAAAAACTTTGGATACAAGTTATAAGATAATGATTTAACAGAGAAATTTTAGCTAGTTTATAGATACATTAACAGTATGTTTGCATAACACAAACCAGAACTTCAATACAAAGTGAGAAAAAAGCAGGCTTATTGTATATTTGGACAGAAATCCATGGGATAGAAATTGATAGAAGTAAGGAAGTGAGTGAAGAAGGGAGAGTAAGGAGATGTAAGGTATGAACAGGTATTTGTCCACAATTAGGGATATAGTTTATCCTGCTGTTGAGCAAAAACAGAGCAAGCTTTTAACCAGGAAGTTTTTCAAAATGGTTTTGAAGGATGGGAAGGTAAATGCTGACCTGATGGGTAGAGATAAGGAGTTCCAGGCTTTAGCAACATGGTATGAGTACAGACAATGCCCGGCAGATTTGATAGGTTTGTGGACAAACAGGGGTTTTTGGTCACTGGAGAGTAATGACCAACTGGGAACATAGAGGTTTAGAATCTTATTTAATCCTGGAGAAGCAGATGGATTTTGGATAATTTTATAGGTGAAAGAAGCTGCTTATATGTTAGTCGATGGCATAGTTCTAACCAATTTAAATTTTAGTGCTATACAGTGGTGCGTTCTGAAAGGAGTATTTGCTGCAAATTTAGCAACTTTGTTATAACATTGTTCAAGTTTCAACATAAAAGAAAAAAATGTTGCTTGTACAGTTATTACACACCTAGAGGGAACTAACATAAGGTTGGCTCCTATCATATCATTATAAAGTGCTTTGTAGACATTAATAATATCTGATCAGTAACTCACTGACTAGAGAATTACTCATTTGAAACGATGTGGATTTTCAAATTCCTTGACTTATGGAGATAGCCTTGTAAAATACTTTGTATGCATTAACATTTTATTAACTTTGTTTCAATATAAATGCAGAATGTAGTACCGTGGTGTATGAATGGTCTTATGAAGGTTTTATATATACCAATTAAAACTCCTCCCCTGAATGTGAAGAGGCTAATTTACTGAATAAGTCTTTCTACAAGATTGTAGGGTATGAATAGAAGTGTAAGTTCTAATGTAATGCAAATTCCAAAGTCTTTATCTCAGCTCACTGCCCAAAAAAATGTTCTCATCAATAGCAAATGGCACTTTTTTATTTCTTCTGACAAAATGTAGCACAACCCACTTGTTAACACTAAATTCAACTTTGCTAATATCTGCCTATTATTTAAACTTATCTCTGAATGAATGATACATCCCTGGTCTAATGGTGATGTAGGAAGATATGTTATAGTGGTGATATCAACAAACTTTGCATACCAGACTGATTTAGAGAATAGAAAAGTGGTCATAAAAATGTTGAAATGGGCCTAAATTAAACTCCCATGATATATGTCACATTTTTACACAAGGATATGAAAAACTTGCTCCCACGTTTACCCTAATGGAAAGCTGAATGAAGAACTTATATATATTCAAGTAATTATGTATGAGATTATTTTCATCATTCATGGAAGACAGGAGGTGGAAGGCATGGCCAAAGGCAGGAAGAGAGGAGAAAGGCTAGGACTGTGGTAGTGAGGGTTGGAACTTTGAATGTTGGCAATATGACTGGTATAGGAAGAGAGATAGCCGATATGATGGACAGAAGGAAGGTTGGTACATTGTGTGTGCGCAAGAGACCAGATGGAAGGGGAGTAAGGCTAGGTGTATCGGAGGTGGGTTCACATTGTTTTATCATGGTGTGGATAAATGGCTTAGGAGTTATCCTGAAGGAACAGTATGCTAAGAGTGTTTGCAGGTGAAAAGTGTCAGATAGAGTGATGTTTATGAAGCTGGAAATTGATGGTGTAATGATGAATTTTGTTAGTGCATATGCTCCACAAGTTGGGTGTGCAATGAACGAGAAAGAAAAATTTTGGAGTGAGCTGGATGAAGTGGTGATAACTGTACGCAAGGGTGAGAGAGTGGTGATTGGAGCAGATTTCAATGAACATGTTGGTGAAGGGAACAGAGGGGATGAGGAAGTGATGGGTAGGTATGGCATTAAATAAAGGAATGCAGAAGGTCAGATGGTAGTGGACTTTGCGAAAAGGATGGACATGGCTGTGGTGAATACATATTTTAACAAGAGGGAGGAGCATAGGGTGACATATAAGAGTGGAGAAGATGCACGCAGGTGGATTATATCTTATGTAGCCAGTTTGAAGGAGAATGGAGACTGTAAAGTGGTGACCGGGGAAAGTGTAGTTAGGCAGCATAGGATGGTGGTTTGTAAGATGACATTGGTGATCAAGAGGAGGAGGAGGAGTGTGAGGGCAGCACCAAGGATCAAATGGTGGAAAATGAAAAAGGGTAATTGTGAGGTGGAGTTCAGGGAAGAGTTAAGACAGGCACTGGGTGGCAGTGAAGAGTTACCAAATAGCTGGGTAACTACAGCAGAGCTAGTAAGGGAGATGGCTAGAAAGGTGTTTGGTATGACATCTGGACAGAGGAAGGACGACAAGGAGACATGGTGGTGGAATGAGGAAGTACAGGAGAGTATACAGAGAAAGAGGTTGGCAAAGAAGAAGTGGGATTGTTAGAGAGAAGTAGACATGACTATAACAAGATGAGGTGCATGGCAAAGAGAGAGGTGGCAAAGGCTAAGGCATATGAAGAGTTGTATGAAAGGTTAGACACTAAGGAGGGAGAAAAGGACCTGTACCAATTGGCTAGACAGAGGGACTGAGCTGGAAAGATGTGCAGCAGGTAAGGGTGATAAAGGATTATGAGGGAAACGTGCTCACAAGTGAGGAGAGTGTGTTGAGCAGATGGAAAGACTACTTTGAGGGGGCTGATGAATGAAGAGAACATTGGATGAGGTGGGGATAGTGAATCAGGAAGTGCAATGGATTAGCAAGGAGGAAGTAAGGATAGCTATGAAGAGGATGAAGAATGGAAAGGCTGTTCGTCCAGATGACATACCTCTGGAAGCATGGAGGTGTTTAGGTGAAATGGCAGTGGAGTTTTTAAACAGATTGTTTAATGAAATTTGGAAAGTGAGAGGATGCCTGTGGAATGGAGAAAAAGTTTTTGGTACCAATTTTTAAGAATAAGGGTGATGTGCAGAGCTGTAGTAACTACAGAGGGATTAAATTGATCAGTCATAACATGAAGTTATAATAAAGAGTAGTGGAAGCTAGGTTAAGAAGGGACATGCTGATTAGTGACCAGCAGTATAGTTTCATGCTGGGAAAGAGCACTACAAATGCGATGTTTGCTCTGAGTGTTGATGGAGAAGTACAGAGAAGGTCATAAGGGGTTGCATTGTGTTTTTGCAGACTTGGAGAAAGCATATGACAGGGTGCCTAGAGAGGAGTTGTGGTATTGTATTAGGAAGTTGGGAGTGTCAGAGAAGTATGTAAGAGTGGTACAGGATATGCACAAGGGTAGTGTGATATTGGTGAGGTCTGTGGTAGGAGTGACGGATGCATTTAAGGTGGAGGTGGGATTACATCAAGGATCAACTCTGAGCCCTTTCTTATTTGCAATTGTGATGGACAGGTTGACAGACAACATCAGACAGGAGTCCCCGTGGACTATGATGTTTGCAGATGACATTGTGATCTCTAGTGAGAGTAGGGAACAGGTGGATGAGACCCTGAAGAAATGGAGATATGCTCTAGAGAGAAGAGGAATGAAGGTCAGCAGGACTAAGACAGAATATGCGTGTGAATGAGAGGGAGGATAGAGGAATGGTGAGGATGCAGGGAGTAGAGGTGGTGAAGGTGAATGAGTTTAAATAGTTGGGATCAATAGTTCAGAGTAATGGTGAGTGTGGAAGAGAGGTGAAGAAGAGAGTACAGGCAGGATGGAGTGGGCGGAGAAGAATGTCAGGGGTGATTTGTTAAAGACGAGTACCAGTAAGAGTGAAAGGGAAGGTCTACAAGAGGGTAGTGAGACCAGCTATGTTATATGGGTTGGAGACAATGGCACTGACAAAAATGCAGGAGTTAGAGCTGGATGTGGCAGAGTTAAAGATGTTAAGATTTGCACTGGGTGTGACAAAGATGGACAGGATTAGGAATAAGTATATTGGAGGGTCAGCTCAGGTTGGAAGGTTTGGAGACAAAGCCAGAGAGGCAAGATTACATTGGTTTGGACATGTGCTGAGGAGGCATGCTGAATATATTGGGAAAAAGATGCAAAGGATGAAGCTACCAGGTAACAGGAAAAGAGGATGACCTAAGATAAGGTTTATGGATGTGGTGAGAGAGGACATGCAGGTGGTTGGTGTGACAGAGCAAGATGCAGAGGACAGGAAGAAATGGAAACAGATGATCCGCTCTAGTGCCCCCCTAATGGGAACAGCTGAAAGAAGATGATAGTGGTTTAATGATTCCTTAGGGTAGTATGGTATTAAATATTTTTCTTAGATCAAGTCACTCTATATCCACAGGTAATCCATTCTCAGTGACATCAAGTCTATGAGCATACAGCTGTACTAAATTTAGGACATATGACTTATTTCTAATGAGTCGGAACTGTGTTGTTATCTGGGAACAACTACAAGAATACACCTGCAAATAACTTATCTAAAATACAAGTTAAAAGGACTGGTAATATGGTCTGCTAGCTCTTTTCTTTACCAGCTTTATATATCAATATAATAGTTATTTTTGTCAATGAATCATAGATAATGCCTTATCATAGTGAGAATAATTCTGAGAGTATTAGGACTAATGATGATATTTAACCTTTAAAACAAAATGACAGTTGAACTATCTAGACAGGGTGCAGCACTTGTTTTCATCACATTCAAGGCTTCAATCACACGTTGCATGGTAATAGATAAATACATTTTAGCTCCTAAATTACTGTTGAAATTTCAAAAACTGAGATAATCAGTTCAAGTCTTATCAAAAACAATATTCAGAATATTAGCTATTTCACTAATGATGTGTTTGTTATAGTCAAGCTGAATAATAGATGCTTATTTATTTTGCTAATATGTTTAAAAAATGTTATTCACAACATCAGCTCAAGCTGTTTCCTTGTATCTAGCTTTACTAGAATGAGCAATACTATTTAATAGAATGGAAGTACTTTGAAGTCAAAACTTGTTACACAAACTTGAAAATTGTTTACAGGAATTCCAATAATGCATTTTATAGTTAATCAGCATACTGATTTTTATGTTCTACTAAGGAGAAAAGCTCAACAAAGGTGCTGTATGCAGATGATACAGCAGTACAACCAGATTCTGAACAGGAATTTCAGCAAATAATGGGAAGAGTATAAAGCAAAACTGAAGACACATGAGATGAAACAGAGTACAGACAAGGCAGCTGTCAAGGCAGCAAATGGGGGAAATCAGAAGCTGGAAATCAGGAGATTAACTATTTATAGGCTGCCTGTGTACACTATTGACATAAGTGATAAACCACAGATGAATTTCCTGTTCTCAATCCAATTTTCCAAGTTACACTTCACTTGAATTAGTTTAGGGAGGAACTCTGCTCTAAGTGGATTTGTTGCCTCTTACAGAGAAGAGGTATTCCCTGGGATACATACCTGTCTCTCCAGCAGGTCCTATTTATATCACAGACAAGGTTTGATTTTTTTTTTAGAACAGGTAATTTTGGTGGTGCTTATTTTATGCATATGCAGGAGAACCATCAGGTTGAAGTCTGATAATATCTTGTATGCCAGGCATTGACCACACCTCAACAGCCTGTAGGAGACAGAATTCAGGGATAAGGCTTTGAGATCGTCTGTACAGGACATGTTACTTATGTCCTGTTTTCTTTCCATGAGGAACCTCTGCGGACATTCCAACTGTTGGATATGCCTGGTTAGGCACACACCAAAAGGGACATTTTACTCATTAATAGGTCTAATGAATGCTGAATACAGTGGATCAATGAACTCCTTTGACTAAGATACCATACCTTTGTTTATAGGTTGCACAACATAGAATGATTTCCTCACTACTGTAGACATGTGATGGTCAAAAGCTAGATTACCATGTGTGTGTGTCCCCATGTTCCTAACAACTGAGTTGACTCCTTGGGATGTGTTGTCAATATGATAGTTACCAGGGTTAGCTGAATTCTTCAGGATATCGTTATGCATTTTTTAGCTTTATTTTCAGTCCATGGCTTTGACACAAGTTATTTGTCTGTGTCAGTCCTTCTTGGAGAACATGAGTGTCAGTGGGGGATTTTATTACTGCTCCTAATTTGCAATCATCTGTACATTTGTTCAGTCAGAGGCACTTGACATTGGCCCTGGCATCAGGAAAGTTAATGCCAAAAAGTAGAGGTACAAGGATCAAATCCAGAGGGACTCCACTTGTGATTGGCATCTTTGTAGAGGTGGATTCCCCAATTCTAACTTCATGTGTCCCATCTGTGAGCTTCCTAGCTATTGGCTATCCACTGGGTGACAATGGTTTATACCCATCCTCTCGATTTTGTCAACAATGCCCAAATGGGCTATTTTGTCAAATACCTTGGCCAGGTCAAGGTAGGCATTGTGAACCATTTTGCCCTCATCCATTGCTTTGATGACCTTCTCAAAGAAACCCACCAGGCTGAGTAGACTTGACCTTCCCTTGACAAAACCAAAGTGTCTTGGGTCCAATGTCTGAAGGCTTCCTATGTCATTATTGAACATTTCCATGATAAGTGCTTCCATGTCTTTGCATGTGAGACCAGTGAGACTTATTGGTCTGTAATTTCCAGGATATGTAGATGACCTACCTTTGTGCAGAGGGATGTTTGTTGCTGTTCTCCATTCATTAAGCATGAAGCTGGTTTAGAGGCTTTGGTTAAATAGCAATTGCAGAGGGCTTGATAGATCATATTTCTTGCTATTTAGAAGGCATCCTAGGATATTGCTATACCTTCCTTATAACCGTGAAATGTCTTTCCTATACTGCATAAAGCTTATTTTGCTGAAAACCAATAAGGACCATCTTTTATCCATCTGTTGTGTTTTTCTGCTATTGCCGTTTGGTCATACTAAAACATTCCATGCTGCTGTGCATGAGCTAAGTGCATCTGTGCCAAATGCATAGACTCCATAAGCTTATTTCTGAAATTTGGCACATTTTCCACAATAGTATCTTTATGTGAATCATCTTCTACTTCCCACTCACCACAAATTAATTTTAGAGGTCCCCTTACCTTATGACACCAATGTAGCTCAAACAGTGAAAACCTATGGATTTAAGAGGTACCTTGATATATGAAAAGAACAGTTGAGGCAGATTCTTGTGCCACACTTTCCTTAAACTGGTCTGACAATGCACACATCTTGTTTACCAAACTATTTTACTTGATGTTAAGGAAATTACCCTACAATGTTTCCAAAACAGGTCAGCAGGTCTCATGTACAGTTATAAGTCCATAGTTTCATAAGTGTTTACTAAGCTAATGACTGTAGGGGCTTTTTTAAGCTTAGCCATGCATCCCAAATCTCTGATACCCTTGATAAGTCTAAGCATGGGCCTGGGAGATGGACATTTATAGGTAACCTATTTCCTTTAGAGACATAGGTGCCAAACTAGTGATGAACTGCTGGTTTCCCATCCAATTGTCCAAGTTTCACTTGACTTGGGTTAGGGAGCAACTCTACTTCACATGGATGGGGAGCTTGTTTCACAGCTGAGGTAGTCTCTGGGATACATAATTATCTCTTCAGCAGGTCCTATTTATATCACAGGCAATATTTAAGTCTTTAGAATGGGTAATTCTGGTGCTGTTCATTTTGTGGATATGCAAGAGGTCCATCAGAGTAGTGTCTGACAATGCCCTGTATGTCAGACATAGATCTCCTCTCAAAAGCCTATAGGAGACAGAATACAGGGATATGGCCTTGATGCAGTCTGCATAGGACATTGTACTTACGCCCTGTATTCTTTTAGTGAGGAACCTCTGTGAACTTTTTAATTGTTGGATATGCCTGGTTAGGTACATACCAAAGTGGGCATTGTACTCAATGATAGGTCTGATGAATGCTGAATACAGTGGAACAATGACTTCCTTGGAATTAGATGCCATACCTTTGTTTATAAGTTGTACAACATAAAATGATTTCCTCACCATCATAGACATGTGATGGTCAAAGGCTAGATTACTATCTGTGTGTGCCCCTAAGTCCCTGACTGCTGGGTCAACTCTAAGGGATGTGTTGCCAATATGATAGTTACCAGGGATGGATGACTTCCCAACAGATACTATTACGCATTTCTTGGCATCTTCTTGTCAGTATTTTCTGGGAAATACTTATCCTGATGAAACTTTTATTTTTTTATAAGAACATTTAACACTTTTCCTACCTCAATACAAACAAAGTCACTGCCTTGGTATATGTAGCAGCATAATCCATCACTACCACCACCATAAAGACATGCATTTTACTTGTGGTCCTCACAATCTCCATGACTACCCTCAGAAATAACAATAAATAGCAAAATAAATAAATAAAAACAACTACTTTGCTCACCTTTTGACATCCCCCTGACATATTTTATTCCAACATCTAGCCAACCAGATTTGCATAAGCCTAGTCTTTGAATGTTTTTATGTCTAGGTTGCCCGAGCACAAAAACAGAAAAAGAAAAAAAATAATCGATCAAGGGCTACATTGGAATCCTACGGTAAACCACTTGGCCACTATACATCTCCCTTTGGCCTCCATCTAGGATTATATAATCTGTACAAAAACCCATGTCATGGTATACAGACTGCTTCTGCCCTTGGCTACCTCCTACATGTATTTAAGGTGTGAGCTAAGAGCTGTGCTTGTTGTTGTGGTCTCTGTAGGATTCTTCTCAGTACCCCTTCCATAGTAAGTCTAGTATTGTTGACAACAGTGGCTCAGATTTAGGCTTACTACTACAAGCTATCCCTTCTTCTGAAGTATCTTCCTTTAGGAGAAATCCAGCAGATTTTAAAAATATGGTTGAAATTCTGGCTTGCTGCTATTACTGAGCTCCTCTCATGAAATAACCATATCACCAACTGTGATTTGAGGTGTGGGTGCTGGCTTGTTTGCCCTCTTATGCCTTTCCCATATGCTGGTCTCCATGCTTGACTACATGTACATGTTATTTTATCATCATTCACTTCCTGCCAGGATATCATGAAAAAACTGCCTTCTGATTTTTCTCCTTATCCCTCATTCACAGTCCAAATAAACACTGGCCAGTAACCACTAAAAAAGTGTTCTTCTAAATCAGACTAGAATAGACTGTCAAAGTCAAGGCTGCAATCCAGAAATCCTTGGTTTAACTTGCTATACAAGTTAGAATTGTGCAAGTCCGAATAACAGTCCCAGTCAAACAGCTGGAAAAGGACAGTAGGATTTCTACTTTGGTGCACTCCACAGAAGTTAAATTTCACCACAAATCAAATCTATCTTTTAACTCCTTTTTTCCTACACGAGTAGAGTAGTATGGAAAGTTGAATTCCTATGTATCCTGTAAGACTATACTTGTCTTTACAGGACACTTCCATGTATAGGAACGAGACGTGTACTAATTGGATCTCCAAGACTCCAGCTGATGCATGGAACAGACTACCAAATTTCATTAAAGCAAGTACTAGTTTAGATATCTAACAGCCTGGATATTGGCAGGCTAGAACAGCATGAATGCCCATGCTTGAAATATTTGTATGTATTTATGTACACTTGAAAGGAATATACTTATCACTATTTTCAATGTTTAATTTCTGAAGTCTTGATAAAGGTGATGGTTTGATAATAATGTTAAAGTTAGGAAGTAAGGTGGTATCTTCAAGCAGACATGATTTCCTAAGCATGATAGTGAAATGATCAACATGGGATGTACAGAGCTGAAGTTATTTTAATGTTATGAAAAATAGGATATCTCCATGTTTACATTAACAAAAAATCGAGTGCGATACTGTCATGTTGGGGGATATGTATTTATGCAGTGAATATTAGTAAAAAAATTACATTAAAGTTTCATGAGTAATGTAAAAACATTCTGTCACATACATGCTTTTTGGTAAAGCAGTTATAACTGTTACCTGTATTTTCATAACTGCATTAATTTCGTAAAAGCTGTGAAACTTACAAGTGAACCAATGGTGCAATAATTTGCAAAATATTAAGACACGTTATGTTGTCACTGATATTTTCTATATTATACAAATGGTTTTGTAGATAAATATTGTTTTGAAATATTGTGACATTTTTATATGCTTATTTTACATAGAGTTGGCAATATCACAAAACAGCCACGTGCTGGCCTTCTCTTGTCATACATCATTGGAAATCTATTGAACAGGCAAGCAATTCCCTCACTGACATATTGGCTCTATCTTGCACACTTGCATAAATATGACCTTTTGTTTGACCATAACACCAATTTTTTGGCAAACAACAGATTTTCTTTCCTGAATCTGCAATATAAAATCACCATCTATAGACAGACTCTTATTACAATGGGTCTAAACTATTCCTGGCTCCACAAAGTCTGCTCTTCACTTTTTCCCTTAGAACTGCTCTATCTCTCAAATTAAACACCATATTCTCATTCTAAGGCCCCTCACTGGCCCAAATAAGTAATCTTACAAGTTAGCACTAATAAACCATAAGCACTACTTACTCTTATACTCTCTATGATTACCTTGTCCCCTATTGGTCCGTTTTAATTCAGTTCCCTATATTACTCTAGCATGTCCATATTTATCAATGATATCCACACCTCCAGGTTAGTGGCAGTGCACGAAGTATCGGAGACCATCCATGTGCAACTGACAGTGGGCAAGACTGCTTTTCAGTTTATAGCATCCTACAGACCACCCTCTCAAAGTCAGGAATCCCACTCGGCTTTCCTGAAAACACTGGAGAACACTAAGATCTCTCCGAACACCATTATATTGAGCAACTACCCAAACATAGACTGGGAGCATTACTCAAGCCCCAGCACCTAAGCCCAAAGCTTCCTGGAATTTATAAACTGAAATGCTATGGAACAACTAGTCACCACTCCCACAAGAGGGGAAAACATACTAGACCTGATCAATACCAACATGGGGACTCTATGCTTCATACCAGAAGTATATCCCTCATTGGTAAGATCAGACCATAAATTAATTTCACTGGATATCCACATCCTGACCCCACCCCCAGCCCAGAAAACCACAGTGAAAAACTTCTCAAAAGCGAACTTCACACTTCTCAAAACTGAAGTGGAATCCTTCAAGGCCCCAGGGCCAGTGGTAACTACGGCCCAAACTGCAGAATTCTATATAACTGCATTCTACGGACATCTCCAGGAATGCATGGATCATGCTATCCCAAACAAAATCAAGACCCAATCATCCAAAGGCAGGCGTCCAGTCTGGTGGACTCCAGCCATAAATAAACTGTACAACAGAAGGAGGAAGCTACTACATGATAGAGCAAAATCCCTAAAAGGGAAGGCATCTCTGATCAGTACTAGCAAAAAATTACGATCCCTCATAAAATCCTCCAAAGCCAGCTTCGAGAGAAAAATTGCACAGGATACTAAAGACAATCATAAGGCTTTTTTCAGTTATGTTAGGAACCTGGGATGCAACTCCCAGTCTTGTTCTGAGTTGATTCTAAATGGCAAAAAATACACTGAACCCACAGACATCGCCATTATCCAGGCAGACAGGTTCAGTGCAAACCCCCCCCCCCCAAAAAAAGAGCAAGCATCTATCCCAGCAGAGTGCAGCCTGCCAAACATCTCTGATGCTCAGGTGAAGGCCGCCCTCTCCAAAGCAAAAAACACTGCTTCCATGGGACCAGATGGCGTCCCGGGTTGCGTCCTACATGAACTCCAAGAAGAACTAATCCCTCAAGTAAAACTGCTGTACAATCCCAGCCTCACTACAGGATATGTGCCCAAAGAATGGCATACAGCAACAGTGGTCCCACTCCACAAAGGTGGCGCCTCTGTGGACCCTGGAAACTATCGCCCCATAAGCCTGACTAGCCTAGTATGCAAGGCTATGGAGAGGATCATCATGGAACTCATAAACAAAGACATTGGGGACCTACAGACACTAGATCCTACCCAATTTGGCTTTGTCAAGGGCAGATCCTGCCTTTTGAACCTGGTCGACTTCTTCGAAACAGTCACCAAGGCCATAGATGAAGGGAAGGTAGTCCACACAGCCTATCTGGACCTCACAAAGGCATTTGACACAATACCCCACTCGGGCATCATAGATAAGCTATCCAGCCTAAATATAAACCCCTATGTTACAAGATGGGTCACAAACTGGCTCAAAGACAGAACCCACAGAGTCAGAGTTGCTGGAGCCATGTCAGACTCGAAACCGGTCACAAGTGGCATCCCACAAGGTTCTGTCCTGGAACCTCTCTTGTTTGGTATTTACTTTTCTGAGGTACAGGTAAATGTGGGAGGACTATGGCTCACTAAGTTCGCAGATGACTGCTAACTGGGCGCCATAATAGACTCTCCAGCTGACACAAACATCCTTCAAAAAGGTCTCGCAGAGATGGATAACTGGTGCCAGAGCCATGGTCTAAAGCTAAATGCCAAAAAGTGTATAGTCATACCCTTTGGCAAAAACAATGTGCCCACAAATTACCACATAGGTGGTAACCCATTAAGTACAGAGAAAGTAATTAGGGATCTGGGGACCCAAGTTGATAGCAATCTCTCCTTTGACAACCACATTGGTTAGAAAGATCTTCTACATAGCCCACCTCATCATGAAAGGATTCACATCTAGATCAAGAGAGGTAATCGTGCCCCTTTATTCATCCCTCATCAGGCCAATCATAGAATACAATGCCCCCTTTGGGATGTACCTTACCCAACACCTGCAGCAATTAGAAAGACCCCAAAAGTACCTCACCAGGAGGATCAAGGGACTCAAACAGATGCCATATGCTGCTCGGTTAAAAAAACTCCAGCTCTACTCAGTTGCATACCGCCTACTTCAAGGCGATCTATGCCTGACATATAAAGCTATGTCCAACCCAGAATTAATGGACATGCTCCATCTCAGTAAATCTAAATCCCTTAGAGCCACGAGCTCAAGGGACTTGAACCTCAGCACATAAACAGAACATGCTGGAGGGATAGATTCATAACCCAGAGGCTCCCTTCGCTCTGGAATAGAATTCCAATTCATGCTAGGCAGAGCACCTCACTGACTCTCTTCAAGAAGAATCTTGATGGGGGATCGTAGGTTTGTCCCGGGGATTACTTCAGTGTCACTATTAGACAGAGGCACAGTAAACTAAACTTTAAAAAGGGCACAGTATACTCAAATCAAGGGGTGGAGTAAGCCAAACACAATCGGGCTAGGCTTATAAATACCCCAGGGCAGATAGCCTAGTATGAACCTATAACATTGTCTAAAATAGAAATATCACTTTTTACATATTTTGTAACTCTCACAATTTATCAGATGTTAATAAATCTAATGGATTGTGTTTTTATGATTTTGGGAAAAAAAAGTTGTCAGGAAGCAAGTGGCTTCCTGCTTTAGAAGTCTTCAGGAAGCAAATGTGTTAATTAGCCTACTGCTGTTCAGGATTAAATGAGTTAAAACAATCTGCTAGAATGCATAGTCCACTCCATTTTATGGTAAAGGCAGTTCATTTCGTTAAGTAAGCAATGAACATGACAACATGAAACATGTCCATATTATTATTATCATGATTATTACTACTATTAAAACAAAATAGTTATGCATTCTACTCTTCTAATGAAATATGTAACTATTTACATTTTAAAAAACAAGAAAACCTGTATCATATGATAGACAAAAGTGTCTGGATCATCAAGTTTATTTAAGTTATGGCATTAGCTATGCATACAATATGAAAGATAGTAATGAACAGATATACCAATATCTAGCTAAAAGCTAGGAATAAACTTAGGATGTATATACAGATAGTACTAAGCTCAAACAGATACTGTCCTAAACTCGTATGCCTAAATCTTATATACACATATTGCAGTAAATTCAAGCAGGTATAAAGCAGATGGTCCATGTTAAGGTGGAACAAGCTAGAAGGCCTAATGGATGGTGGTAGTGAGAGGAAGCTTGGTGTAAGTCAGTTGGATATGTATTTGGAGTTGAGATGAAGTGAGGTAGTTAAGCATGTTAAAAAAGGTCTGAGAAATTGAGTGAGGAAGGAGGGGGAGGTTAAAGGTTGAGCCAGAGCCTGCAGAGGGTGTTTGGGGTATCCTCAGTGCTGCATATTATTATATTGGTTTATCATTCTTATGATTTTATAGAAAAACATATTTTAAGTTAAACAGTATACAGAGATGATGAACATGAGTACTGATAATGATAGAAACTTTGAGTTAACGGGTAATTTAGGAACAAGTAAGGTATCCAGAAAGGATATATTAAATCATTTTCTATCTTCATGCTTATATTAAATACTTATATAAAAATGTCAGAATATCAATCTTACCTGCACAATATGAATTCTATTAGTTGTTTATACCAACAAATAGCAGTACTAATTGATAGTTATTTAAATGGTTGTTTAATTTTAGAATGTTTTATCTTGTACCTCTCTGAGATTTAAATAAACTATTAATAACAGTAGTGGTAAAGGAAGGAACATTTTATACAATGAATGGTAGTATTGACATAAGAGATCATGTCACTTAAGCTCAGGAGTTAAAGAGACCATCTAGAACCTTATCTATTGTGCCATGCTGAAACTGTTTACAGAAGCATGGTAAATAGTTGCTTTAAATTTGCATTGATTGCTTGTAAATAATTCTACCAGCACATCACTTTGTTTCAAAGTTAATTTAGAGGTTTCAAATTACATTTAGAGCTTTAATTTAGAAGTCTAATACCTTCACTGTAGGGGCTGCCTAGGTGACACTAGCACAAAATAGTATTGCTTTTTTAGGTTCATAGATTAATACTAGGCTAACTGCCCTTGTGGGCCATTTTAAGCCTAGCCAGATACCCCACGAGATTTAAACCCTGCACCTTATGCCTTTGAGTTAAAACACCTTAACCATTATGCCAACCCCCCACTTGTTGCATTGGGTCATTATTGTGTCTACTAGAACAGCTTGTTAATTTCCATCATTAGCTACTACAGTCAATTTACTGTTTATTGTATTTTATGCAAAGAATTTGTGTTGTAACTCTTAATGCAAGATGGCTTAACTCTGAAGTAAGTGGCACACATTCCATTACTATTAGGAATTGTTAAAAGCCAATATATTTAATTGTAAGAAGTTAAGACAACAAATATAAATATTTAAACATAACCACAACAGAACCACCCTTGTTGGCTGGTCATAAAACTATATCATTGCAACTCCTTAAATTCACTAAGGCTTCCTTCAACTTATTCAGATTAGAAAAACTTTTCTTTCTGCTGTTGTCAGCAAATAACTATATATATACCACTTTCTAATCCCATGGTCAAGACATTTATAAAAATGTATGAGAATGACATTTATATATTATTTGCTGATAATAGGAGAAAGAAAACTTTTAAGTTGGAGAAGTAAGCCTTAATGAATTTATAGAGTTACAGTAATATAGTTATACAACCAGCTGGCAAGGGTGGTTCGTTTGTGGTTATGGACAGTGACTTTTATTATTCCTCTTTGAGACAGATGTTATCAGATTTTACTACATATACTAAGATAGAGGTTCAAGATACTCATGTGATGACCAAGCATGTTCATAGAACTATTGATGATTGTTTACATAGTGAAATCATCACGTTGGAATTGTCTCGTTATTTGTCAGTTGAATCACCCTGGATTCCTAGCTTTTAAGGACTTCCAAAAATTCATAAAAATTTAGGAGGTGGTTGGTTGATGGAACCCTTCTCTATATATGTTGAGAAGCTTTTAAGCCCGATACTTTGTGTGAGACACTAAGCACTTTTTGCAAGATTTGTATGTATATAATCAAGAAAATGCTGTTCCTAATGACCGTCTACTTGTTACTCTAGATGTGGTGTTACTATTTACAGTGATTCCAAATTATGATGGCATTGAATTGGTTAAGGCATACTTGATTGAGAATAGTGGTTATGATGCGAGATGAACCGATTTGCTTGTTTATAGAAATGATCCTTGAAAATAATGAGTTTATATTTGATGGAGATTATTTACAGAGACCTGGTGTAGCTATGGGCACTTCTTGTAACAATATCTATGCCAATATGGTTTTAGCACAGTGGAAGAACCAAGTGGTCTTTGCTTCAGAGGGATATAGAAACCATATACGATTTTATCGTCATTTTGTGGGCAAAGTATTTTTGTTATGGGTGGTATATCTGGTGAGTTAGAAAGCTTAATTACATTTTTGCACAGTACTACCAAGTTCCTCAAGTTATCTGTTAATTATTCTAGTTTAGCCATTGATTTTTTTGGATGTTAGAATTTTCAGGGAACCGGATTATAACTAGTTTATACAGGAAGGATAGTTATAAATGTTCATTTTTACATTGTTCTAGTATGCATCCCATACATGTTTTTTGCAATATAGTTAGGGGCCAGAGCATGAGGACCTCTAGATTAAATGTAAAAGAGAGTGATTTCCTAAGGGATTTTGATTCCCTTAGGTGAGATTCTGTTACTAGAGGGTATTGTGTATGTGAGGTTGAAGATTAAGTTTAATGTGGCAACTAGGCATACCAGATCTAAGCCATATTTTTCCATATCATTTCAGGATTTTGGAACAAATTCTTTTATCAGATCTGGTGTTATTGTACCTATATATTATAGTAGTAATACTAAGGCAATTGCATACATCTTGAGAAAACATTGGCTAATATTGTTAGCCAATGAGGCGATTACTGGTATTGTTGGCTCACTGCCCATTTTTCATTATAAGAATAGGAAGTCATTAAAGAGATTGCTTTGTTCTCCTACAAGAAATGCACGTCCAGAGTTTGAAGTATCCAGATTGGGGACTTGGCCATGTGGCAGGTATGGTTACAGTTGATATATTGATACTTCCAATTGTCTTTGCACCCCAATACTGGTGTTATTTATTCCTTTAAGGTTGAGGCCTACTGTCAAACCAGTGTTCTTGTTTATTTAGCTCACTGTAAAAAGTATGTTGAAGTTTCTATGTAGGAAAAACTAATAGGAGTCTTGATATAAGGATTAGGGATCATATTTATAATATTCGGAATTGTAGTAGTAACCTTGCTAAGCATACCATTAGTAAAGGCAATATGCATGAATTTAATTTCTTAGTGTTGGATCATTTGATTCACAGTGGTCCTGTGGTGACTTCACCAATATTACTGAGTTGAGGTGGATTATCACCTTAAGAACTGGTAGGGGATCAGGACTTAATGAACAAGACTCTGAAACCTGTGCTGATGCCACAGAGATTGTGTAGATGAGTAAACTACTAGTATGTTTTTAGGTGGTATATATATATTTATAGATAGTTTGTAGTTTATGGGTACATTTTTAGTCACACTTTCCATTAATTTTATATTGTTTTTTATTCTTCTCCTAATATAATGTGTGTGCCACTAACTTTTAGGGTGGGTACATTGTTTTTATTTGTTGAGTGCATGCTTGGGTACTTTTTTGTTACTTAGTAACCTTGAATGCTTAATATCTGATTAGCTAGTTCAATTTGAATGGTCGAGTCATTTCTTATATATGTGATTTATTTTTCTGTATTTAGTTGGTCTGATGAAGCATTTGATAAATGCGAAAATGCTTACTTATTGAATAAATTTTGTGATTTTATTTACTGAGTGCGGTCTTTGTGCAGTTACATTATTTTAACCTGTTGCCATGTTTCAGTGCCTGTTTTACATTATTTTTATATACTTGATTTTATCAGTCACTGTTTATCCCCATTGAATTTTGCTTATTGTTCTTTTGATTTTAACCAACACAAATACATATTTAAAAAAAAAAACATCAGTATAATCTTCATCACCTACTCTCTTCCTATTAGTTTTAGAATTTTTAATTCAGTTATTTAGACAATCTACAATCTCAAAGACATGAAATCATTCACTGAAGAGATGTGTGCATTAATATTTATTGGTTGCCTGCCTAACACTTATGAAGATTCCAGTTTATGACGTTCATAGGGTAAGACCATTTGTATTATTGATTCAACCTAATGTCAAATAACTCTAAAACAAAAATACGCCCTTTTAATGAAAATGGAAAACTGTTAACAAGCAACATTTCTGGAATGCTCTCTAAACTGTGTTTTGGGAATAAGACATGCAAATACTCTGGCATTAAATTATGTGTCATCCATTAATATGTTATCTCCTCACTTGTACTCCTTAAGAAAACATTTATTCCATAGTATTCATTTGAGTAGGTTACATTATATCTTATTTGGGGGGTGAAATGACCTAAAAATGAAAGCATATATCCTGACTCTAGACAATAATAAATGACTTTGTAAAATAAAAAGGCTATCAATGCAATATATTTAAAAAGGTCAAGATGTTTATTAATAAACACTGCATTCCATACACATGTAAAACAGTGAGACACAAGGATATTGGATCCAAGGATATTATATACATTATATATATATATATATATATATATATATATATATATATATATATATATATATATATACACATACATATACACACACACATACACACACACACACATACACCATAGTAATTATTATCTATAAGGTGATAACATTCTTTGAAGACTTTCCATCAGTTTAGGCAAAACTGGAAGTGGAGGTCCTGGAAGCATCACTCACTGTGCAGCTTTTTGGTTGATAAAAATGCTTCCTAGGGATATTAAAATATAACATTATGTATTTCACACTTAATAATCGAATGAAGAACTGCCATAAAGTGCTAGCCTCAAAATCAATTAGTGCCTTAGAAATATTGTTATATGGTCATCCTGAGTTACAAATTGGAGGTAGAAGCTATTGTCCTGAATGGGTCAGATTTTGTTTTATTCATCTGACAAAATACAGTGGAGGGTTTAGAAATAATTATTTACTGTCACTGAAAGAAAACATTTAATTCATCCTCACATGACATCTGGGAATATTTGCAACTTTACCATGCCATGCTGTATTTTGCTGTTGGATTACTACCTGTTGTGCGTCTTTGTAGGGCAATCCCTATTTGAACAGCTGTGTCCTGGTGTCCTGATAGAAATCATGAACAATGACAAACGTTCTGTAGTGTTAAGACAAAATATTTTGCTGCTGTCATCTAAGCATGATTGAAAACTATGATTTTTGCATCTGAAATATTTTAATACAATGTTCTAGATGTACAATTTTCCAGTGGTTTCTATTTTAGTGATGAGGTCAATACTAGTACACTGCAGTCATTTTGGGTATAGCTTGTCCTGCAAAATGTAATGTTTCTCTAAGAAATTCATACTTTGGGCATATGAGATGATGAAAACCAAAAAAAAAAAAAATGCATTCAGTGTTAACCAATTTCACTGCATCATATTATTAAATGAATGAAGGTACACAGTAATGCTGACTCTAGTCATTATTAATAAGCCACACCTGCAGGAAGCATACAACATACTTCCCAAGTATACATAAACATTTCCAGATACCAGGACACCCATGTGAATCAGTCAGTCAACAAAGCTATTTTAAATATCTTTGAATTTGTCATCTATTGGAACATCAGCTGAATGTTTATGTAGTGGTAAAGGATCCCAACTGAGCATGAATGTTTAGGTTACAAATTATCTAAAATGTTGAGAAACTTACCCTAGGTTATAACTTCAGATATTTACAAATAAGATTTGGGGCTCATCCAGGCATATGTTATATAAAGTGCTTGTAATCATTATTTCTAGCTCCAGTCTTTTTAATCTGGTTTATAGGTTCATAGATTAGTACTAGGCTAACTGCCTTTTTCAGCCATTTGAAGCCTAGCCAATTACCCCATGTGAGAATCAAACCCTGCACCTTGTGTCTTTAAGGTAAACACCTTAACCATTATGTCATCCTCCCACCCTTATGGAGTTCACCACATGCAAACCAGCCTCAGATGTTACATGTATCAATATCTGTGACATTGGAATAAAAATTTCCTCTTGGCTTTTCAGAGAAGCTTTATAACAATTTTGTGATTAATATGTCAGATAATTTGACAAAAAAGTTATGCAGAACATTAATCTAATAGAGAAGATCCAATTTATAAACGTATTCATATTTCAAACTTTGGGAGCAATTCCTATGTAAACTCTTAAGAAGGTTCAGTAAATCGGTTGCTTGATAGTTTTGATTCACTGAATAGTGAACTATGAAATTTTCTTTACTTTGTAGTAAAATGTGTTGGTTTTGTCTGTCAGTGTTTAATATTAAATGTTATATATTTTGTGTATCTTATTTGTTCTTGAATATGATGGTTTGCAGTATGCATGTGTGGTGGTGAATATAGATATGTATGTATAATATATGATGTGAGAGGAGCCAGAACATCTCAAGAAAACCAATGCAGACAAAGGGGAGACAATGCAACCTCAAAAGAAACAGTGACAAGTAACATGACTGAACCCAAGAGCTGTTAGGCAGAGACCAACATCGAGTAACCATGCTTCTTAGAAATGACAACAACTGGTTATTTGATCTTATTCAATAATATATCTCTGGTATACCATGAGATGTAAAAATGTTACACAACATTACCTCTCTAACATATCTTTTAAATTGTCATTACCAAAACATTATATAAGGCAACCTGGGATTTCCCCAATATCCAAACTCATCTGAATTTTATTTTCATCTTGGGTTTAAAGGCGGTCTTTATGTTTAATGGCGTCATTTTGAAAATAAAAACAAGTTTTTTTCAAGCAAGCAAAATCACAGGTCTTTGGAATTAACTTTAATTGTCAAGGTCAAATTTTTACTTGCACATAAAATCCAAATAAAATACAACAGAAATGCAATAATTAAGTAAATATGTGAATATACAAAATTTTGAAATAGCAAAAGACTGAGACCGACTGGTTTTAAGGAGTACTCTGAAGCTAATCAATCATTCTGTTAGACTCTGGGTTAGGAGTTCCTAAAGCCACATGGGGCTGTATATAGAAATAATGAAACCTTGAGGAATCCAAGTACATACCGAGAACCTCTAATTGACCCAAAGTGGCAGAATACAGGGTTTTGGACAAGCTGTCTTGGTCCTGTAATTTTCAGTTAGTCGCATCTGGTTGATGCAAGTAATAAAAAAATACAAAAATGCTAGCAGTTTAAAAGCATGCCATCACTGAATCTGTAACCTGTGTAGTCTGAGAAACACAAAAACAAGCACTAGTTAGCAAACAGAACTTCTGCAGGATTCTGCAGTCTATCAAGTCATGTTCTGACTTAGGAATCCAGCGGTAAACAGAATTGCAGTACTCCAGTCCCGACATGATAAAACAGTGTTCTATTTTCTTGTGGAAGAAGATAATTTATTCAACAATAATCCTCAGATAAGATTTCATAGCTCCAGCTGAAACCCAGTCACATATCATTATTTAGTCTGCAGAATAAATCTGAGAAGATACACCTTACTAACAATATCAAATCCCTGTAAATAATATAGGGTTTAAACACCAGATATTTTGAGTTCCTCAATGTGGCATGAATTTTAATGAAAACAGTCTTAGATCTGTTAACTCTCAGATGAGTAGCAAATATCCATGAGTTGACTGACTCCATGTTACCTACAATACTGCTAATGGTTGAAAGCAGACGTATATAAGTATTATTTGCCAACAGCAATAATGTACAACTCTCCTTCTGTGAAGATTTCCCAGCAGAACCACATACAAGGAAACATATGGAATCCATTGGAATTACAGAAACCATAATGAAGGATGAAAAAAAAGAATTAAAAAAACAAGTAAAATGTATAGTCCATCCAAGATGGTAAGAGAGAAACCATTCAAGGACAGTACCAGAATGTCCACGGTACATCTGTGGATGCTCAAATAGGAGATCATTGTCATCCATAATGAATACTTAGGAGGCTTCAACCAAAACAGAATAGGAAGACTGATTTGGCGCTCCAGAAGATGAGGAGCTCAGTGTCTCTCCAGTAAGTCTTTTAGAACTGTAAATGCCTATTTATGTTGCATTGTATTAGACATTTTACAACTGTATATGTTGATTTATGGTTTATTATTGGAAGTTACTAAGTCATGCTAGCATTTGTCTGCACCAAGTTGTTTTTAGTATAATAGTATGGTCTATTTGCATAGCTGCACCTTGTTCATTAATGTTATTCATGTAATTGTATTGTGTGTAGACAGCTCATACTGGTGTCTAATTATTTCTATATAATTGTGCTGTTACTGGTGGATAGAATCACATTAGAGAACCACGACAGATTGCTGCTCGCTATATTTTTATCTGTGACTGCATAACTGTCTGAGGTATTTTTCTAACAGATGTTCTTCCAGTTGGCTCAGTATCTGCATATACTAGTAGTTGGTTCAATACATTGTCCTGCATGTGGTAGCTATTTGCTCAGTTTGTTTTTTGTAATCTTTATAATATATATTTACCATCTCAAAAGTGCTTACTCCTCTCTGTACTCTTCTTTTCTAGACCTAACACCACTCCTAAGTATTCAACTGTGGTACCACCTTTATCGTTCTTGTAAGAAAAGTGCAGTCTGGGTCTGAACTGTCTGCAAACAACTAAAGTTAACTTTGAGTATGTGTCTACCTGTTTGAGCCAATATTCATTTTCCCCTGGAGAGCACTCTGCTTTGGCTTGTAAGCAACACACACACACACACACACACACACACACACACACACACACACACACACACACACACACACACACACACACACACACACACACACACACACCTTCCACTTTCTCTCTTATTCCCTTATGTTAGCAAATAGTATCCATAACTGATCAATACTGTGTGTTTGTTAATTTAAACTGAGACCACAGTAGCCTACGGATATAAGGTTATCCTGTTTTTCCACCTGGCAAATAGTTAAGAAAGGACTTACAGTTTCAGAGCAGTCCTTGGTCAATTGTGATGGTTTCTTAAACACAAACTTGTCTTTGCTTTGCCTCATTAGCAGCAGTACAAAGAACTGCCTACTCACACCCTTGTTCTCCCCTCCCCCTTCCCTGTTTATTACCTTAAGACAATCCCAAAGTTAATAAATATTACCTGTGGCAGGCACCATTTTTAAAACTACAACCACCCTTGTCACTATCATATGTTCATTTATCACCCCTCCCATCTTTCCAATAGCCAACCACAGCGCTAACCCAACACTACCTCCTCCATCTTCCCACTATCACACCTCCTCAACTAACATGTACAAGCATACCTTACCTACACTCACTGCATGCAGTCTCCTTGCATATCTTACATCCTACCTAAGCTCCATCATTCACCCACTCAACCACTACCACTGTACTACTACTCACACCACCACTCATGTCTCACCCTCACTCAGCTCCCCTCCCACCAGCTCAAGAACCATCCCTATGCACCCCCCACATATTCTATCAACTATATTACTCAAACATAAAGCATCCCTACAACTTAACATAGTAACCCTTCCACCATACCTATTACCCACAGAGCACAATCATAAAGTTTCCCTTATAAACAAACCCATTCAAAAACTGAGAAAACTAATAACCTCATGCATATCAAAACTAGCCCTAAGTGGAGAAATCCACCCCAACCCTGGCCCTACAATCTCCGACCCAGTCCTCATAATCAGACTAGAAACCACAACTTCTCCCATATAACAGCCAATAGAAAGCCAAGTGACTTCCTTCTACTAAGCCTAAATATTAGAAGTATATCCAACAAAGTCCATGAACTCCAAGCCACCATAGACTTGTACTCCCCAGATATAGTCATCCTGACAGAAACCAGGCTAAAACCTCACATTACCAGTGAGCAAATACTCCCTACAGGTTACGACATACTAAGAGTAGACCGGCTAAACAAGAAAGGAGGTGGTGTAGCTGTAATATTTAAACAGCATCTAAACATCCAGATCTTAAAATCATCAACTCCACAAATAGGCAATGAAGAAATAATATATACCAACCTCAAAATAAACCAAAATAAAACCATCAACATAATTGGATGCTACTTCCCACCTGGCCAAAACATCCCTCCACTAGAAAACCTCCTCAGCTGGTCTACCCACCATCTCCCCCAAGAAACTATCATTTTAGGTGATTTCAATATTGACTGGCAGTCCTGTTCTGGCAACCATCCAACCCATCATGTAAACCTTCATGGCTTCACCCAACTAGTCCAGTCGCCAGCCAGGATAAATAAAAACTCCAGCAAGCACACTACCCTGGATTGGATACTAGTCAGTAAGAGCCCCCAGTCATATATAACAGGCTGTTTATCAGATAGCCTCAGTGATCACTCCCCAACATTCCTACTCAAAAAATACCTTTACCAAGCTAAACCTGTCATCTACCGTCAAATACATAAAAAACTAAACTTTAACCCACTCACATTCATCTCATCCCTCAAAGAATGTAACTGGCATCCTCTAAAGTACCTCAGTCTAGATGATGCAGTTGAATTTTGTAATACTACCTTCCTGAACATCCTTAATTACCATGCCCCCATAAGATTTTCCAGAACCAAAGCACAACCCTCCTCATGGCTACAGAAAAACACTAAGTCGGAAATGAAAAACAGGGATAAAAAGCCTGGGAGCACTGGCGCAAAACCAAAACCCCCTCAACTAGACAGAAATTCCTAGAACTACGCAATAGAGTCAAAAAGCTAATAAAACAGGACAAATTCCAATATTACCAGTCTGCCCTAGACTCCTCACAACACAGCCCCAAACAATTCTGGTCCTCTATAAACTCCATCCTCCACCCAGGTAAAGTCAGTACCCCTCCTCCTAATATCCCTCACTCCTCAGAAAATATTGCTACCTCATTCAACACACACACTTCACCCAAACCATACTATCACTAGCTGAACAACACAACCCCCCTCCCCTCCAACCCACACCTTCAACTAGTAATCTCCCCACTGCCTTCTCTTTTTCTCCTGTACCTACCTCCAACATAAAAAACTCTTAACTAAACTTAAACCCACCAAATTAGCAGCAGACAACCTCCCAAGTAAATACCTACAAATCGCAGCTGATGCTCTGGCCTACCCAGTATCCATCTTGATTAACCAATCTCGATAAGAAAGTTATGTTCCCACACTGTGGAAAGTATCACATATAATTCCCCTCCACAAAGGCGGACCCTCCACAGAACTAACCAATTACTGCCCCATAGCTATTCTCTCTCCACTCTCCAAAATACTAGAGAGATGCATACACTCTCAGGTCTCAGACTACCTCCTTACTAACAGCCTCCTTTCCAGTACTCAGCATGGTTTCTGACCAAACCATAGCACCACCACTGCCTTACTTTCCTTTACTAACACTATCCTTCAGCATAAAAACAATGGCCATCTCTCCTCTGCTACTTTCCTAGACCTATCTAAAGCATTTGACATGGTCCCACATGAACAACTTATCTCTGTCCTCAATAACCTATCCTTCTCACAATCAGTCATCAACTGGTTTTAGAGATACCTGTCTGACCGCCAACAATCCATTGTATGGCAGAATGACATATCACCCCAACTACCTGTCTCCATAGGGGTTCCCCAAGGATCCATCCTTGGACCCCTACTCTTCTCTGTTTACACCAATAATCTAGCCTCTGCCACCAAACATGGCACACTCATACAATACGCAGATGACTCAACCATCATCTGCTCAGCCCAGTCCCTACCAAAACTGCAAAAAGTCACAAAGGAAGCCTTTTCCTCTGTTGAAACTTGGTTATCCGATGCCCAATTAATACTCAACCTAAACAAAACTAAACTACTCCTCTTCCAACCCACCAAACATACTCAAAACTACTTTCACTTTAACATCACAGCAAAAGACAACACCACTATATATCCAAGTGAAAACACCAAATTGCTAGGAGTGGAAATAGACAAACTAAAATTTGACATTCACATATCCATGACCATAAAAAAAGTCCACAAAAAACTAGGAGCATTATACAGAAATAAGCAATTTCTCATCAAAGCAGCAAAGATTTCAATAGCAAATTCCCACCCTATCTCCACCCTACTTTATCCCTCTCCAATATATACCAACCTAAGGCAATGTGATCTAAACAAGCTAGAGACCTGCTACAACAAAATTGCCAAATTCACCACAGGGACATCCTACTGTAGTCACCACTGTCTCTCACTTGCTGAACTGGGTTGGCTTGAATTCCCTCACCTTCTTCAGTGGTATCAACTCTCACTCACCCACAAACTAGTAAACCATCCACTAAATGTCCCATCCCTCCAGAATCTACTCCAACCCTATCGCACCACCAGACCACTAAGATCCAGCAACAAAAATCACTTGCAGATCACTAAAGCCAATAACTCTGCTGGTAAAGCACTGTTCTCTTGCACCATAGCCAAATTATGGAACTCCCTTCTACCCACTATAACCTCCATACCATCATGCATCCACTTCAAAACTTTATTAAAAGCGCACCTAAAAACATGCTGGCTATGCCTCTGCAACTCCCACTCTAATATCACCCACCCCATCCAACCACTACCTTGATTATAGCAAGCTCAGATGCTCATAAGCCTAGTACTTATTATACAGCAGGAACTTCTCATTGTAACATTTGTTAATGTCTGTTATGTACTTCACAGATAAAGATTCTAGTTGTCTACGGATGTACTAGGTTCTTCATCTGTAAATATGTTATAAGTAATTTCTATGTTAAATTGTTAATCGCTATGTAATCAAATGTAACTACTGTCTGTTTATTTTAACTTTGGAGCTTTTCTCCCTGGACCTCCACTGAAAATGGGCCTACGTCCAGTCGGACACTCCCGGTCAACAAATTTAAATAAAATAAAGATCAACACTGTCATTAGAAAGAAAATTTCTTTGCTATGCTTTTCAAACTGTAGACTGAATTAGGTTTTGAGCTCTAAATTCCCACATAAAGGAATCAATTTGCAAACATACAACTTTCTCAATTAACTTACCAGTGACTGAAAGGTTAGAGATGGGGTTATAATTATCAAGTTAATCAGAGTCAAGAACAGATGTTTTCAAGTATGTTGTCATTTCTTCCCATTCACATTGTTTTGCAATGTTGTACTACTCGAAAAAGTTCTGATAATTTGATAAGTATTTCGATCACCACATATATGGATTAGTTAAACCCTACTGATATGGACAAGGGTCCAATTTGCAGGTGACTACATTTACCTTTGAAACCAGACTTAGAAATTCAGTGTGCTTAGTGGTTTGAAATTCAGTCCCGTGACAAAGTATTCAGTTACTACAAACACTGACATTACTTATAAGTTTTTCAAGTCATGGGAAAGTGACCTCAAAGAAATTATTCAAGACCAGACAAGTTTAGGGATCCCAACACAGACCTAATGAAGAAGTGTTCTACTTGAGGAATGTACTGGAATAAATGGGTTGCCATACTTTTGGAGGAAACCACTGCATGTTTATATAGGGCATATTCAAAGAGCTGGTGTTCAGCTTTTCATTTCCATCATATGTGGAAGTAAATGAAAGCAAATTGTCATCTCTGTCCAATTCGGTCACTTTAAAGTTTCTCAGGAAGAGATAAAAAAAAGAGGGCACAGTGTCGTCCAAAATTAGCATTTACCCAAATCTACATGATAAATGCTAGCTTAGTATTCCGTGAAACAGACTGACTTTATCAATTGTTAGTATTCTAGACTTTGGCAGGGATGTATGCAGCTCTTTCAAACTAGGTGTTTATTGTCATATTTAATAGATATCCAACCACTAAGCACCTTTTGCCAGCTGTTGGCAAAGCCCTTATTCATTGTCTCAGAAAGGCTGCAAAGAAAAAGCATCTGATCATTTACAATCTACAAAGAAGTTTGTCTTTTTGGCTTTTTCCTGGTAAGGGGTCGCCACAGCAGAACTCCGGTCCGCTAATGATTGGTTGTAGATTTTTACAAAATGCCGAGGTGCCAGCTCGACACCCAACCTTCAATGAAGGCACGCCCATTTACGCACGCATGTCTTTCGAATGCTACCCAACCGCGGGGAGGACATGTGGACTCCACACAGAAGGCACTCCCAAGCCATGCCAAGAATCAAATGGGAGAACCTCTTGCTGTGAGGTAACAATGCTACCGCCGTACCACTACGGCATTGACCTACAATCTGCAAAGATAATATTCAAATAATGCAATAGTCTAATATCTACACAGGTAATTGATTAACTGTTACAGACATATTATGGATTTGTGGTGTTTAATATTTGGGAACTGAATTATTATAGAAACAAGCAGTCCAAATCAGATGATGTAGTAGACAGAGATGTGGTGCATATGATGAGCATCAATATTCTTTCAGCTTTAAAAAGGAATTACATAAGGACAAGGTTGCTAATCACTGGCAGGTTCAAAGCAGTTCCAACATGTACAAGTTAAAAAATCTACCGTACAAACTGGCAGATTTACTGTAAAGAGAGGTGGTAGAGCACTGAAGAGTTAATGTTCAGAACAAATGTTATGAACCGACGTGTGACTTAAGTTAAGCAGAACTCTCAATTAAGTATGTGTAACTGGTATATACTTGTTACTTGTAAAACAGTTCAATTATGCAGTGCATAACAAACTGACAATAAACCAGATACTCAGCAGTTGGAGATAGCTACATGTAATTTAGATCAGTGAACAAACAGTAATTTTCATATGGCTTCTGGTCTTGCTGATATCTTCCCATTGTATTGAATGTGACAGTTATACTCCTAAACATGCATTGTCATTTTATCTTCTGAATTCCCTGGATGTTGACAAGATCCACTTCACAGAGTGTCAGATCCTGTAGTGATGAACTCTTGGGTGGACCACTTAACATCCTAAAGCTAAGAAGAAGAGTAGTGAGGATGCCAAGAGTAAAACAGTGATCCAATGTTTTCTATACTAGCAGCTAGGAAATGTTGCAAATTAATAACCAGAAAAAGAGGAAAACTATGTATTCTTAAACTGCAAGTGTGTCAACACTTACTCAACACCAGCAAGAAACAATAATGCATCTGGTACTCAGTGGCACATGCCCAGTTTCTAAACAGTATCTGCCCAAACTGCCAGGCTTAGAGGAGCTCCCCAAATGAAATTGGATAGGTAATGTTAATGATTCCCAAGTCTTTTGCAGTGGGTGCATACATCTGGCAGGGGTAGCTGAACATTTACAAGCTTCCTCTCTCTAGCAGAGATATGGGGGACAGTTCAGGGCTCACTGCTTGAATAAATGCAGGGAAGAACTCTGCTTCACATGGATGGAAAGCCTGTTCCAAAGAAGGAGGAACCACTGGGACACATGCCTGTCTCTTCAACATGTCCTATTTATGGTGCTGGTGAGGTTTAGGTCCCTAGATCAGGTATTTCTGATGTTAGGTGTTTTATGGATGTGCAACAGGTCCATTAGGGCTTGATATGAGGAAGCTGTGTTGGCTAGGCATAGGTTGTCACTAAGCTTGTTTTCAACCCATAAATTCTTTTTGTGTGAACTCTCTGTGGGTGCTCTAATTATTGTATATCCCTGGTTACTGAAGGGAGTGCTATAATCGGTGACTGGTCTTATGAAGGTTGAGTACAAAGAGACAATGGCTTGTTTGGACCTTGATGCTAAACCATTGCTTTTAAGTTGTGCAACATGGAATGATTTCATCACCACAGTAGAATCTTGTTGGTCAAATGCCAAATCTCTGTCTTCAGAGTCTACTTGCAGGGGTATATTATAAATGTAGTAGCTTGCAAGGGTGGCTGCCTTACTGAAAGAAACTATAATGCACTTCCTGGCACTGAGTTATAGGCCATTACTCTGAAAACAGCCAACAGTTATCGGTTTGTGTCAAGTCTTCTTGGAAAATATTTGTATCTTAAAGGAAAAAGAATGACTGCTCCTCTAGTCTGACTTCTTGGGTCTTGGCTGTGAGCCAGGTGGCTAGCCAATGAGTAATGTATGGGTTTGTGCCTAATTTAGTGAGCTTGTTTATAATGCCCCTGTGAGGTTTTGTGTCAAATGCCTTATGTCAAGATAGACAGTATGCACCAATTTGTTCTTGTCCATCACTTTGGTGGTCTCATCTTCTATGCCTAGTCCACACAGCTTCTCAAGGAAGTTCAATACATTCAGCAGGCAAGACTTGCCATTGGTAAACAGAAACTGATTAGGATCCAGTGTTTGTAGGTTTTTTTACTTCATCATTTATGACATTCATATTTATGCTGTCCATAGCTTTGTATATCAGGCTAGTCAGGCTAATGGGTTGGTAATACCCCAAGTTTGCAAATGGGCTGACCTTGTGCAGTAGTATAACCATTCATACCTCTCAATTTCTTAACATAAGAAATCTGGACAAAGCCTGACATAATGGGGGGAGGCCCAAAAATAGAGACAATTTTTAAATATTGCTCTTACAAACTGAAAAAACTGCTAGAATAAATGGATTTGTATTAGCGTGTATTTTATGAAGCATACACATTCTGACACTCAATGTATGACATTATTTAGTCATTTAATATGTCAGATCATCCCAATGATTTGCCAGAAAACCACAAATTATATGGAAAAGGCCAAAAACATAGGCAAAAATGTGGACATTCTGCAAAAACCTGGATAGTTGAGAGGTATGCAACTATTGCAGTCCTGCATTCATTTGGTACAATGCCTGTTTGGAGGCTGTGGTTTAATTCAGATTTTAGTGAGATGGAGAGTTCATGTTTCATGCTCTTAGGGATGAATCCTCATCTTTACTATAAAATCACAAATACAAAAGGAAAGTGAAGCAAAAACCGTATATTACAAAATATAGCACATTTCTAGAAATGTTATCAGTGATAAACTGCCACAAAGAAATGAAAATTAATAAACCTAAAAATGAATGAATGTGCTTGGTATCCAATTTGCCTTTAGCCAGAGTCCACGAAAGTAAAAAGCAATCACAAGCAAATAGTCCTTAATGCATAAACAAGAAAGGAAAATTGACCAAATGAAAAAAAGGTTAAGGCAACTATTAGCATCTGCATCCTCCTTGATTTAACCATAGTCTAAGTTGTCGTAACATAGATGCAACAGGAAATGTCTTGGTAGTCTTCACCTCATGAAAACATGCTGCCCATAAGAGAAGCATGCCAGAAACTAGTACAAACTCAGACTGTGCCACACCAGGAGTCCAAAAACAGTCATTTTTCCAAAGTAACAGGGAACAAGTGAGTGGATAGAAATAGTCATTGTACTCCTTCCCAGAAACCAGTTATCCATGTACAATCCAGAAAGACATGGGCAGCATCCTCCAAGTCATAACAGCCAGGTCTAAAACATGATTGTAGTTTCACTGGACAGAAAACCAACTAGGCACTGGTAGGTAACTTGTTCAGGAAGCATCTCCACAAAAAAATCCTTAAGCTGAGGTAAGCTCATGTTGCATTGTCTTTTAGAACATAAACCAAGTAGCCTCCAAAGGGAGTACTCGGAGTAGCCATTAATGGAGTGAAACAACTGAGCATTGTCTGTATATCACGGTGTTCATCATCTGGTAATGACAGTGTCAGTTTACCCAGAAGGCAGGCAGGCCAAAACTACCCAGTCATGGCTGGCAGAAGGTGACCCAGTAAGGAAAGGTCTAGAGACTAAGACACCATAGAACCAGGTATAAAAAAACATGGTATGTAGGAATGACACATGGAGGATCAGGGATAATCCCCCTCTTTGAAGTGGAGAGAAGAAGATACCCTTCTGAACTGGATTGAGGACTGTCCCACAAAAGAATAAAAAAACAGCTGCCATCAGTTTTGACGTCCACACCAGGGGAAAAGAAGTAGACAGAAAAAACATAATCCAGAAGGCTTAGGAAAGTCCCATTTAACAAATAAACCTTTTTTTTTTGTATAGGAAAGGGTAAAGGTAAGCCAAAAAGACAAACTGTCACAGACCTTCATAAGTATTGAGTTGCAAACTGTAGAGATGAAATGGAACTCCTAGAATAATGGCACCTTGGTTTGAGAAAGAGATGTCCTGGACTGGAGCAAGTTGAAAGGAAACATAATCCTTGGATTTGAAAAGATTCAAAGATCATCCAACCAATGAAAATGCAACCTTAAAAAACTCCAGCAACTTAAGCAAAACTGTAATGGATTCAGCAGTAGTTATGTCATCAGCATAAGACAAGAAGCAAAGAACAAGGACTCCTGAACAGGAAAATGAATGAGGAACCAAACAAAATCCTGCTCATGCCTTGAAGAAAACAGCACCAACAACAATAGTAAATAACTACCTAACTAGAGGACATCCTTGATGGAATAACAAGTGGGAGGTTCACAGGTGGCTAGCTAGTTTGCTGCAAGTGTGAATTACAAACAAGACTGCGTAAGAATGCCCAAGACATAGCTGAAGGGATGGGTGCTTCTAAGCACACAAACTGTCTGTTCAGTGTGCAGCTGTGTACTGAGATTACAGAGGTAGTTTTATAGGAATAATTACAATTCTAGTTGTCTGGTGTCTACACAAGATACTGTTAACTGTAGCTACTGCATAATGAGCAGCAGCGCAAACATGTGACATCTTTACAGAGGCTCAGACAACTCTTAAGTAAACAAATGAGCCCTGGTAAGCAGGCACTCAGAGGTTTCAAACAATGAATCCCATCTCAGATGTGATCTGGCCCCTCTTTCCTGCCATTACGGAACAGAACAAAGAGTTCCTATTATAAAAACTCTGCCTGGGGCCACTCAGAATGCAGAAGAAGAAAAATTGCAGATTAAGGCTAGATGCCAAACAAAAAAAATGCAGAAATGTGGCAAAAGTCCAGGGTACTAATAAATTCAAACTAAGAAAAAGGCCTGAGTAATAATGCACAGTTAGTGATACAGCACTGATAAGTTATAAGACAAGGTGCAGTTCAATACTCATCAATAAGTATACACTTCTGGATGCGTCTTGACAGCCCAACAAACACAATGTAATAGCAATAAGAACTAAAAAGCAGGTTTAAAGTGCACAAACTTTTTCAAAAATAGCACAATTTAACAGCAGAACTTTAAATTATCAAAAATACTGTTCAAGACAGCTTTTCAGGCACTTCTCTAACACTGGATTGAAATAGATCCACCAAAAGCCTCTGGAAAAAAAATGGCACGATTGCTAAGCGAGTGGAGTTTTGAGTTTATTGCAGCATCTGAAGTTTTTAAATACAGCAATTCAAAAAGAGGTCAACATAAAATTATCTTACTAAAGATCTGTATCAAAGTGTTTAAAACTACAAGCATTTTCTTTGGAAACACAACATAGAAAAACAGAAAAAAATCACTACTAATGGTAAGCATTGGGTTCAAAAGGAATTTTTCAAAGATAAAGGAAAATATAATACAAAAACAAATATAATTCAATGACATGTTAGCCACAATGAAGAAAGACCTCATTACTGGCTAATTCACATCTCCGAATCACTCAAGTACTGCAGATGCAAATCTGCCCTTTTCTGAGGTAGTTCTCACTGGTGACCCATTCTTCACATTGAGGCATCTCACCCACACACATGTACACATTCACACACACAAACGCCGACATACCTCTGTCATAATGCCCCTGATGTATCCTGTCATTTTTTCCATGCCTGTCATACATCACAAATTATTTCAGCCACTCAGTATTGACAGTTATTACAGCTTCAGTCTTCTTACTGTGTAAAGCACATTGTGATATGAGACCTGCTCCTCTATTAACTTTTTATGTGACTCTAATTAATAGTTTCAAAATTTTCCCTTGAATCATCTACTGTCCCTCACGGCTTTGGCCCAAAGCACACACCACATGGATGCACTCCCGTCCCTTGCAACAGTCCCTGATTTTACATAACTCACCTTTCCTGTTGTTGCCTATTATCTGTATTTTGTCCCTTCTAACTCAACAACCACTGTAGTCTGTGAATTTTGCCAGCTATTAGAGTTTTGTACTTATTATTATATAACGATATATTTGAATGCTATCTTATTGGTTAGAGTAGAAGGTTAAGGCTCCTGTTTACTGTGCTAATGGTACAGACTTTGAATCTTCTCACCTTTTAATTGTTTTTTCAAAGACTTGGTGTACTATGTTGAGGCTACTACTGGTGTCTAGTGATGGCAATATCTGCTAAAGAGCTATGTGCAAATTTTCAGTTTACAGTGTATGGATTTTTGCAACTGATTTTTAAGTCCCAATATAAAGATTTATCCCTAGAGTTCCCCCTGCTCCATGCCTTTCACCCTGCAAAATGTTGTTCTGCTATTTTTATGGAAGCCATAATACCTGACAGGGTGTATATTAATGTGCAATTAATACCCTTCCAGGCAGTGGTCGGACCTCTACATCCCTGAAAGGGCATTAATTACACATCAGCACACACCCTGCAGGGCATCATCGCAATGGGCTTTCTGTTAAATTGTTGTGTGTTACTTATTTTTTTAAGTACTATATTTTTTATATATATATTTTGATGTAAAATCATTCCTCTGCCTAATGTTTCAAACTTGGTGCGATACATGTTAATGATAATGGAGAAAGCATTTCACATCCAAAATATAGTACTTTAAAAATGTCCAGGTATTTAATCTATTTTGGTTCCTTTTTTTGTTGGCATTTATTAGAAATTGAGGTCTCTAAATTATGTTCTTGCTGAAAGGTTCAGAGGTATTTGGAGGTCACCCTGGGATTAAAATGTGTTTGAACACACACACACACACACACACACACACACACACACACACACACACACAGAATCATTCAGCTGTGCATATCATGGCCTGCTGTCACTGAATGGTCTATTAACATTTTGATAATCTTGTCCAAGGCTATTTGAATGAAAGGATAGGCCTGGGAGAAAAGCTCCAAAACAAGGATGGAAAAAACCATGGAACCAGGTTATTGAGGGATTTATCAAAGGCCATTTAGTCTATCAGTCTGGACTGAAAAGACTCTGTTGAGATGGTCCATGAAGTTCTGTGTATATACTGCAATGCATCATAGTTTGATTTATTACCATAAACAAATTAAGGCATTGTGCCCACTGTGATATTTATCCACTGTGATATTTATCCATCTATCTAGTGACATGTATGTACTGGAAAAGTCCAACAGGCCAGAAACTGATTTTCAGCACAGGCCCAGGGGGAAAAGCTCCACAGAATACAAATTATATTAGAAGATCAATGTCACTCACAATAAAATAAACAATGGTAATAGGAGAATGTAAACAAACAATGGTAATAGGAGAATGTAAACAAACAATGGTATAGAAACCACAGTACCAATGCCTTTGAGATAAATAAGTAGGAAAGAAAAAGCAAAAAAAGTAAATGAAAAGGAAAGAAAAAAAAAAAAAAAAAAATATATATATATATATATATATATATATATATATATATATATATATATATATATATATATATATATATGTATATATATATATATATATACACACATACACACACACACAATTAATGAGATATTGAGTTGAGCATGTTAAACAATAGTATGGAATTAAGAAAAGTGCTGTTATTGACCTGGTGTTGTATTATTTGAAAATAAAATCCAAGGGAAAAAAACAGGGATGGGAGGATGGCATAATGGTTAAGGCATTTGACTTATAAATCAAAGGTGCAGGGTTTGATTCTTGGTCCACAAAGGCAGTTAGCCTAGTACTAACCTATGGTTAGGTATAAAATGATTAAAAAAAAATGATAAAATTATCAAAGAACAAAACCACATAAATGAAAATAGTCAGCAGTTATGACAATAGCACACATCTGACAGCAGACCCCAGGCTCCTTTCCAAAAGCCCCAGTTAGAAATAAGTATATGGTTACTGATAAGTTCACATGTGGCCTTTCAGGTGTGTGCTATTGCCGTAACTGCTGAATATTTGAAAATAGTGCAGGCACCAGTTCTGGTGGGATATTTGAAGGAAATACTTCAAAGGACTTAATTGTACTGTAGAATTATTGCTTCATATATGTAGATTTTTAAAGCATTCTCTGCAGAACCATGACCTGTCATGATGGATAAAGGTTCATAGGTAAGCACTAGGCTATCTGCCACCACCCCTTAGATTAGTTCCATGTGCCTCTGTCCAGCAGAGCCATTAGTTCCCTGCACCACTGCCCAGCAGAGCCACTGCAGTGATCCCCGGGGTCAATTTTCTGATTCCCATCCACCTGTTAAGGTTTCTCTTGAAGAGTTTGTGAGGGGCTCTGCCTGATATATATTGGAATCCTGTTCCAAAGCATGGGGAGTCTCTGGGATAGGAATCTATCCCTCCAGCATGTCCTATTTATCATTGTGGTGAGGTTTATATCTCAGGTGGAGCATGTCCATCAATTCTGGGTTGGACATGGCCTTGTAAGTCAGGCAGAGATCACCTCTGAGTAAGTGGTATGCAACAGAGTACAGCTGGAGTTTTTTGAATCGGGCTGCATAGGGCATCTGTTTGAGGCCAGTAATCCTCTTGGTGAGGAACTTTTGTGGTTCTTCTAGCTGTTGCAGGTATCATGTAAGGTACATCCCAAATGGGGCATTGTATTCTATGATGGGTCTAATGAGTGATGAGTAGAGAGGCACAATAACCTCTTTTGTTCTAGATGCGAACCCTTTTGTGATTAGGTGGGCCACATAGAAGGATTTTCTAACCACCTTGGCAATATGATTATCAAAGGAGAGATTACTATCGACTTGGGTCCCCAGATCACTTATTACATTTTCTGTATTTAGGGGGCTACCACCTATGTGGTAGTTCATGGGTACTTTGTTTTTTCCAAAGGGGATGACTATGCACTTTTTGGCATTTAGTTTGAGGCCATGATTTTGACACCAGGTATTCTTCTCAGTGAGACCCTCCTGGAGGGTGTCTGTATCAACCGGGGAATCAATTATGGCCCCTAGTTTGCAGTAGTCTGTGAACCTGGTCAGCCATAGTCCTCCTATGCTTGCCTGTACCTCTGAGAAGTATACACCGAACAGGAGGGGTCCTAGGACTGAGCCCTGGGGGATGCCACTTGTAACCAGTTTAGAGTTGGACATAGAGCCTGCAACTCTCACCATGTGGGTTCTAGCCATGAGCCAGTTGGCAACCCATCTTGTGACGTAGGGATTTATGTTCAAACTGGTGAGCTTGTCTATAATACTAGAATGGGGAATGGTGTTGAAAGCCTTTGCGAGGTCTAGGTAGGCTGTGTGGACCTCCATTCCCTCATCTAATGCCTTGGTAACTGTCTCAAATAAGTCCATTAGGTTTAGGAGGCATGATCTGCCCTTAACAATGCCAAACTGGGTAGGGTCCATGGTTTGGCAGTTCCCAATGTCTCTGTTAACGATGATGATGTGTTCCATAGCCTTGCAGACCAGGCTAGTCAGGCTTATAGGGCGATAGTTCCTGGGGTCTGTTGTGGCTCCACCTTTGTGGAGCGGGATAACTGTTGCTGTGCACCATTCTGTGGATATGTAGTGTGTAGAGAGGCTGAGTTTGAACAGTGTGTTTAGTTGAGGGGTTAGTTCATTTTGGAGATTTTGTAAGACACAGCCTGGGACACTGTCCGATCCCATTGAAGCTGTGTTTTTGGCTTTGAATAGGGCTGTTTTAACCAGTGTGTCAGTGATTGACAGGGCCCTACATTCTTCTGGTATTATCGGCCCTTTAGGGGGTGAGGGGAGGGGTGAAGTTTCCACTAAACCTGTCTGCCAGAATGTTGGCAATATTAGTCGGTTCAGTGTATTTTGTGTGATTCTGCACTTATTCAGAGCAGGTCTGAGAGTTTCCACTTAGGTTCTTGACATAGCTAAAGAATGCTTTGTGGTTATCTTTGGAGTCATTGGCAGTTTTTCTTTTGAAACTAGCCTTGGATGATTTAATGAGGGATCGTAGTTTCTTGCGGATACTGATAAGGGATATCTTTCCTTCTTGGGATTTTACTCTTTTCTGTACTAGTTTCCTCCTTCAGTTGTATAGCTTGTTTATGGCAGGGGTCCACCAGACTGGTTTCCTTTTCTCGGAGGAGTGATTCTTGGTTTTACTTGGGATAGCATGTATTATATTAGATTATATTAGCATGTAGTTATATTAGATATTAACATAAAGTTACTCTAGTAACATACCAATGAGACTCAAGCTGAATTCATAAAGAGGGAAGAGTGAGAAACTTGTTGACAAAGACAAGAGATTATGAGGCTTGACCTTTATATTGATAATAACAACAGATAATTGGATAACTTGTCTGCAGCTAAACAGTGCGTTTAGTATTTCACAGTCTGCTGAGAAGTGTTCTTCACAATCCACAGGAAAGAAATCTGTACTGACAAGATATTACAGAGTGCTGTGGAAAAAAAAATATTATGCATGTTTTTAAGTTGCATTGTGCCCAGGTTTAATGTAAAAAAAACAATCTGCAACTAAAGTAAGGATTTACTGGCACAAACCGAATTTCATCCAGGTCATCTGACTGCTGTAAATATGTCTTCAAGCTCAGTGTAAAGAATTGCTAGAAGTTTTTATCCAAAGTAGAAATGCTGTTGAAGGAATTACATCTTGAAGAAGAACAGCATCTTAATGCATATTCGCTAATCAATCTTGGGTTGGCTGTTAGCCAACTAAAGCATTAGAGTTTATTTCTTCACTTTGTGAAGTATTAGTTATACGTGTTACATGCACACTCATGTACACCATGTCACACTGTGCAGTATTAATGACACCTCATAGAAATATTCTACGTAATCTAGTTATTGAGGATCAAGAGGTGATGTAAAGCCTTACATGACTGCAGTGGACAATTACAATAGTGTAGAAAATACAGGGGTATTTTCTGAGACAACGGGCTGACCCGTTTCAAATATCCTATACAGTATTTTTCATACTACAGCTTGCCACGATAGGAATATCCACAAACTTTACTTTTGCATCAAATGCTATTGCTATTTCTCTCTAATTGTGCTCATCAGTGTCATAGTTTGCAAAACTTTTTAAAACTGATCATCAAACATTTGGTCACTCTCCTGTGGCTCACTATTTTATGATAGATTCCAATGTTATGTGACACAATGAACTACAAAACACAGTCAGGACTGTACCCCTCAATGTGGGGGTCTGCATCCCTATATTCCATGCTGCCTTATATATACCAACACGGAGATGGCATTATCCTAGGGAATAATGAAATCCAAGACATACTGCGACTGTGATGTTCTGGGTGAAAAACTCATGGTTATCAGTTTTAAAGCAAAAGTGGTTACAAGTTACAGTACCAAATTAGTGACTTGATGTCATCTGGGTGTGTAAAGTATGACTACTGGTTGCTGTATGTCACCATCAATGTCATAGCTAAAGGATGATATACTTGAGGCTGCAACAGGCCTTAATGATATGCAGTTCATCCTGTTAATGGCTGCTGGGCTGGCTGCTTCCTCGCCATCAAAGTATGGGCGATATTATAGTTGAGGGCCTCACCAGATGTGCAGTGGCAAGCCCCGCCCAAAACCCACCCTCGTGATATGTCATTCATGAATATGCATTCCCTCCGAATGTACAACCGAAGAAAAAGTGCACTGACATTGTAATATGACAGTAAATATAACAGTAAACTGTTTACCAACATCTGTAATTGACAAGTTTTATTGCACTAATAATATATACTATAATCAGCAAAGAAACAAAACCGTCAAAACACGTCATCAGGCTTTTTACTGTGTAGCATTATAGTTCTCTTTGTCAGAGTCGGAATGCGATGGTTCATTGTACCAATTAATGTCCAAATGGACTTTTTTTTTTTTTTTTTGGTGCAGGTGTCACTCACAGCCGAATCTTCCTCAGAACTGCTTTCCTGGGTGATACTGTATTAACCGTTTGTGCACATTTAATATTTTTATATTATGTATGCACGAGCAAATTAAATATGCAGACCGGATTGTCACTCAATTTGCGACATGCTCACTTCTGCGTGAAACGAAGTGGTGAGGCCCTCAACTACAATATCGCCACTCCAAGTAACAAACAGCAACCTGCAAACACTAACAGGATGGGACAGCAACATACTGAGGTGTCCCACAGATGTGTCTAGATAAAGAAACTGGGATTTCAGTGAGAGAACACTATCAATTGTAGTCCTGCTTTGAACATGAGTGGTCTTATATTGTTTGTCATGGCTTGGGAGTTCTGTATGGGAGTTTTCAAATAAGACACCAAGGGCTATCTTGCATTACCTGTAGCACACAGTGGACATGTAGAAGGAGGGTAAAGACATGGGGGGAGGAGACGTGAGATACATATACAGTCTGTAACTTTAGATATGTAGCTGCACTAGTAGGGCTGCACTTACATACTGTGTGGACCTGTGGGATTAAGCCATTTAGGAAGTAGCTATACAAATGATTTACATTCCATAAGTGTAAATCATGAGCACACGTAAATTATGAGCCTCTTTGTGTTGCACACTTCCTGCCATTCAATGGAGTGTTAGCTGTTCCTGTTGATTTAACACTGTCTGTGGATAGCAGGATGAGATTTTATTCTCTCAAAGGTGCAGCATATATATCCCAGAAATTTAGAATGGTGGTCAGTTTCATAAATGATGTGCAGGACAGTGACTCTCTCTCCAATAAAGTGTTGGAAAAAAGCAAATTTGCTTGTTCAAATATAGCAGCAATTTCTCAATAAACATCTCGAGTGCTGTATAGGTCATTGACTAGGATATTCACAGCTTGTCTTCAGTTTGCCTCTGTTAGATTCCTATTGAAGGAAGAGGAGGTGCTGTACATACCTTGGTACCCACTGGTACTAACTCCAAGCATTCCTCTAATTCCAGTTTGTGGGTTATACATGTCAACAACATCTCTGTCCACTGAAAAATTGTACTTGTGATAATTTCCTGAAATTTTCTGTGATGTTAGCCTTATGTTGTACTGCACTTTATGACACCACATACTAACAGGATGCATCCCTGTGAGAAATTAAAAAAAATAAATAAATAAATGAAGACTTTGTTTTGTTTTTGTTTATCTGTCATGACTACTATGTTACCATGTAAACAGCTGCTTTGTCTGACAAGTGAACTGTATATGTAGTTGCAATATTCTGTCTTTGTTTTTTATGTGGAACTTTTCTCCCCAGGCCTCTACTGAAAATGGACATATATCCAGTTAGACTAGCTCAGTCAACAAATGTAAAATAAAAATAAATAAATAAAAAATGAATGCTAGCAGAGCTAATAAAATGCTGCTGTAAATTAGCAGATGCTTCTCTAGGCATAGTTGCTCTTGCAAATCTATAGATTCTGGCATGATTTTTGCCTTTATTAGGTTTATCAATAGTACAACAGGTAGCACACTTGCCATTAGTAAGGGAATATAAGAAGGCTATGGGTTCTATTCCCACTCTGGGTGATTGGACTATTGACACTGTGGTGCAACATCAGGGTTGTGGTGCATACCACGTGTGCTGTTCTTTGCATAAGAAGTTAAACTGAGGTACCATTTACATGAGTTAGTGGTAGCACAGGTGGATGTAAAAGATTCTATGTCACCTATGGAAAATAGGTGGAAAAGTTCCCCAGTGCTCTGACAAAATATTCCCTAGTAGTACAAATACCACCTCATGTCTCCCCCTGAAAAGAGGCTACTATCCTAGTGGGACTAACCCAGTCAACAAAGGATAAATACAATGAACGTTATATGCTGATGCTTGTTGAGATTTGTGCTCGATGATAATGACGACTCACAGCTTGCTTTCACTGATCTTCATTTGCATGTCATTATCTACTCATCAAACTGCTCTTCTTCATTTGCTTATCATTATGCAGTCACATCCATACCCCTATCATTATGCAGTCACATCCATACCCCTTGTTCTGTGTTTTGCAGCTCATTGTCCTATAGCGCTACATGGTTCTGTGGATCACTACCCATAAGAATACCAGCCCTTGTGTCAAGCATTAAGCACTTGTCTGGCAACAGCGTAAACATGGCAACTTTAAAGTAAAATTAACAGATAGATTAGCAGCATAAGGCTAATGGGATATTTCAACTAAAATAAGAGATGTGAATAATCGGCAGGATGCAGAGGCATGTGGCTTATGGAAACAGATTCAGGATTTTCAGAATTTGCTGATGCATCTTTTAGAATAGAGTAGGATGACAGAGTTTTTTTTTTCTATAAAAGCCTTCTCGGTTTATAGCTGCTAATCTTCTGCCCCCTCAATGAACCACTTTGTCAAACCTTATCCTACCACTGAACAGCTAGTGATGGGTGGGATGAGATCCAAGTAACAGGGGGAGCATCATCCTTACAGACATGTGATTGTCAGTCACTATCTCTTGGTAACCTGGTATGTGTGCCATTAATAGAGACCAGCAATGCTGGCTCAGTGGGACATGAGTGCTTCTTCACATGTACCAAATCTAGCTACACAATAGGCTGCTTAAGACGAAGCAAACAATGTGGGCTTATATGATGCTTGCTCCTCCATCCATCCACTGCTTGGTATTATACAACACCAGGACAGAGATTTTCTCACCATACAATATGGCCACTGCCAATTCTGATAACCGAGCGAAACAATTATAACAACTATTTCAATTAATGCTGGCAGATCTAGTGAATTTGGAGTGGATTTTTTTTATCTGCAGTTTTGTACAACCATGGAATAGGTATACATTAATTTAGGAAGTGTGCCTTGGAGTGGCTATATAATTAGGGGTTTATTGTGTGCACCATATTGTAAGGACATGTCCCCTGCTAAAAGAAAAGTCTCAGCATTTTTTTTTGGATTTTTTCAGTATTTTTTGTAGCAGATGTGAAACGCTGACATGATCCCTTACTCAATACCAGGTGCCTGGTTTACAGTAAGGGCTTTATGCCTATACAATATTCAGGCCAAACTGCAAGCAGAGCAGCAGACAGAGCTTGAAAATAGCAAGGATTTGAAGAGAGTACCAGAAAAAAGTATATTGTATGGTACAAAGCTTGTGCACAAGTGACAATGAAAAATTGTCTCGTGAGTACACATCGGTGCACATTTTGTTGACACATAGTCAATAAAGAATAATTGGAAACAGGCCTAGGTCAGTGAAAAAAAGCATGGAGGGCAAGATGACCTGGAACAGGAAGATGAAAAAAATTCTCAGCTACGTGTAGAAACATCAGGATAAGAGGTAGCACGTCCAACAAGAATATATCAAGAATACTGATATGTTGGTTCTAGCAGAAGTAACCATACTCCAGACACTTTCAAATGCATATGCATGATGAAATGAGTCACTCAACATCAACAGCAAATTCAGTCCATACGAAGGTCACTGCCAATGACTTACAGAAAAATCCAGTACCTCTTAATTTTATACACCAGGCAGGAATTTGTGATCTCCCATCCAATCATCTTGCCTAGTTTTGAAAGTAAATAGGCTATTTTGTTTCATTTGTAAAGGGAGTTTGTTATAAAAGCAAGAAATGCCTCGGGTTAGGAATCTGTCATACCAGCAGGTATTCTTTATCTTGCAGAAGTGGCTAATATCCTCAACACTTGTTGAAAAGCTAAACAATTATTATTTTCAGGATTCTAAAGCAGGAGTACAGGGATATGACCTTTAATCACTTGGGTAGTTTAGGTTGTGTAATATCCAAAAATTTCTTTGGATGTAGATATTTAGGATCTTTCAAGTTAATTAAGTGTGGTGCATTCTGAAAGTGGCATTATCTTCTGAAATATGTTTAATAAGGGATGACTCTACTAGGACTAAGACTGCATGAGACCAAAAGACCAAAAGGAACGCCCTTTCAGATCACCTGGGGCAAAGTAAAAGCACGTTGACTACGTCTGCGATAGGGTAATCAAAATAGAAATCATTGTCAGCTTAGGTACCTTATTGTACAAGTTTGTGGAAGAAGAGGGCTATTGTCCCCTTCTTAATTTTTTTTTCAGAGAATGAGTGAAGAGAGCTATTGTCTCCTTCTTAAAATTTTTTTTTTTTTCAGAGAATGAGCATACTTTTTGAGAAGTAGCTACAACAACACCATTTTACCTGGCCATCTCTCTTGCAAAACAGTAGTTTAAGAATGTGCCTTTCCTAGACTTTGACTAGCTCTGTGGAATAAATTTACTTTTGAAATGAAGCCACAATATTCCCAGTCTTTTTTAGAAATAAATTTCTGATCACCTCTTCAAAAAAATTTGTCTGTAAGTGCTTTAGTAATGGCAAAGAAATCACTGCCCTGACAACCACTCTTGCTATATTCAATCCAATGTTTAAATGTGTTATCTATCATCATTTAAATTTAATACTTTTCATTTGCTTCTTGCATTATCTACATTAATGTACATATTTTGAATATCTTAAAACAGATTCTGAATTAGACAAACAATGTCAACCCAAACAATGTCGACATCCTACAAGACAGACTTGCACAGAAACGACTAGGGCTAAAACTGTGTGCTAAAACTCAATGCAGAAAAATGCATTATTGTCCACTTTAGCAAGGGAGACATCCCTGCAGATTACCACATTAATAAAAGTACCCTAAGCATGCAATCAGTGGTAAGAAATTTGGGCACACAGGTTGATAGCAACCTTTTCTTTGACCATCACAACCACCAAATAAGTAAGGGTACTGCATCCAGAACAAAGAGAGTATAACCCCCATGTACTCCTCACTCATCCGGCCAATGATAGAGTGCAGAGCTACCTTTGGTAGGTACTTTACCAGGCATCTGCAGCAACTGGAAAGACCTCAAAGGTTTCTTACAAAGAAAATTCAAGGTCTTCATCATATGTCATACATTGACGGAATGAAATCACTGTCACTATATTCTGTGCCTTACAGACTACTCAGAGACAACCTCTGCCTGGCATATAAAGCAATCTCAGATACTGTTCTAATGGAAATACTACACATTCATAAATCAAATAGTACAAGATGCACTTGCTCTAGGGAACTCAACCTAGTATGCGACATCAACATGACTTGCTGGAGAGACACTTCTCACAGAGGTCACCTCTCCTCTGGAACAAACTTCTAGGTCAGGTGAAACAGCCCCTCGGTGACCTTATTTAAGCATAATTTAAATGACTGGATGGAAAAACACAAATTCACCCAAAGAGTTTCACCTGGGTCCCTTTTGGACAGGGGGAGGGGCAGTAATTGTTGACTTGGTTCTGCTTAATACCTTGATATTCTTCAGAATAGGGATTGTGCTTGGTTAGGCTTGTAGCAACCTCCTATGATCTAATGTATGAAAACTTAATGCACTCTAATTTTTCTTAGCTGCTTGGCTGCTTGCACTATACACTTATTGGCAATGTCATGTAGACTCTGTGCCTTGATCATGGATGAAAATTATATTTGGATCATTCCATCAAACTGGTTAACACATAATAACAACAACAATAATGAATGTGGTAAGAGGAGAAAGTGATGCTACTGGTCCATACCCTACCTAGGAATCTGAGTAGAGTATGACACCTGCATCCAGCTCATGGCAGTCAGTGAACCTGGTCACAACTCCTTGACATATGCTTTCACTTGTGGGGAGTAGGTGATGAAAAGGAGGGAGTTCAGGGCAGGACCCTGTTGAACACTACCAGTGCTGCTCCTTTCTACAGGAAGTGCCTGCTAGTTTAATAAATGTGAGTTCTTTCAGAGAAGGAAATTGATTATGCAATAGGTGGCATACATTCAAGTCTTGAGCTGAGAGAGAATTTCTCACAAGTGGCCATCATATTTATGGATTTATGGATATAATGTTCATGTACATACCCATAATGGGTTCACTATGCTTGATATGTAGCCTATTATGGGATTGTTGAAATAACTGGTGCCTCATAGCATAAATGCACAGTTGAACTGCGCACAAGTGTAAATAGTATGCCATATGCAATGCAGTAGCATGTACACGTGCTACAGATTGAATGGGGATCTGTGACAGTATGATAAATATAACCACTTCTTAGATCTATTATATGACATTTTGTTGTTGGCTCCTATCAGGTATAACTTCACTTTCAGAAAATGTTCAAATTTGGTGTGCTGCAGTCACAGACTGCCTCTATGCCTTTACTTTATCCCCTTTTGAATGGTTCAAGTGTTATTGTTATGATCCACATCTCCATAATGCCTTGCAGTTTAGACCACAGTATTTTCTTGACTTGTCCCTCAAATGTGCCAAAGGTGTATTACCTCTTCTGTTTCAGAAACTATCTTATTTGGTTGCATGCCTGGCATCTGTAGCAAACTGAATGAAACCATTTGCATGAATTATCTCTCAGTAGAATGTGAGCATCTGTCATCCTTGCTAGATACACAGGTTCTTTTAATGGCTCTTGCTAACTGTGGAGCACTAATATCTAAAGTACTTTGCAGCCATTGGCAAGAGAAAGTCATAGATTTAGCCTGCTCATTGCACATGACAGCAGAGAGTACACCATTAATGTATACAGAAAAGTAAGGACCCATTGCAATTAGTGTCACCATTTCCTAGTACTATGCAGGTGACAGAAGGCTGTAAGTAGGGTGGGGTTAAGGATGGTAGCTGCCCCAGAAGAAGTGTCAAAAGCATGATTGTCCATTGGGAATGGCATGCTAGTGCAGTGCCAGCATTCATTTAAAAAGCCATGCATGACTCTGAGGCTTTCTAAATGAATGTTGATATATTTTGGTTTTTAGTTAGTTGCAGAAGATTCTTTTTTAAAACTTTTAGAACCACCTTTTTTTTAGTCCTCAAGCTTTTGGTTGAAGGTATGCCAGTCTGGAGAAGGCCCAAGGTACCAGATGACTTAGTTATAGCTCTGCAGTGTCACTACGTATAATGCATAGTTTGCACATTTGTGGTAGCAGGCTTGCCTGCACCACAGAGAATAGCAAAAAAGGTAGGAATTTATTACTACACCCCTATTTTAGCAAGGTTTCTATATATTATTTCTTGATGGTGCTCGTGCTCTGCTATGGAGTGCTGAGCAAATCAGCCTAACATGATGCCTTTGTGGTCACAAATTTCTGTCACATTTATGTCTTGTAAATTAACGGTGATGGAATCAGCCTGTGTACAGTTTTCACCATGCTTCTGAATTATGGACAGTGTTTTTTTTTTTATTTTGGGGGGGATGTAATTACATAATGTGATAAGACCATATATAGGGACCTACCCCTGTTGTGCAGCAGTGTTTATGAATTGCTGTACTTGCATATTTTAAAGGGTGCTATCCGTACACAATGGGGCACTACGTTTCTAAATCTTGCCCAGATATCAACAATATTAGATGCAGGTATGGCATGTTTATCCATTCACATCCAGCATATAGAGACAGAGCCTACAGACACACAGACACAGTCTGTAGGTGTGACAGTAAGCTATCAGTCTAAAGTCTTGTAATGCTCAGATATTTAACAAAATATCAAAGCCACTAGAAAGTGCAGCATCGAAAGTTTGCCTTTTAATATTCCTCTTTCTTGAGTCAATCATAAAGTAAGAGATATGAGAAGTATGCAGAATACTGATGCACAATCATGTGCTGATATCAGAACATAAATGAGTGAGTTCTCAGGCATTTGCTCAGAACAAGGACTAGCGTAGGTATGAACTACTGCAGAACATCTGAGGTGTGGAGTTACCTAGTTAAGTGATTTAAAAACATTAATTTCAGTTGAGCCTTATTAACTATGAACAAAATAGCTAAAGCAAAAGAATTGATGGCAAACAGCCATCATCCTTATGAGACTACTGTTCACACAATGGTCTTTAAAGATGAGGAAAAATGCTATGGTATCTACTGTCAATAGATTCCTTGGTGTTGTGTCATTTGTCCTCTTTTACAAATCAAAATGATGTTGGCTACCCAGAATGATACTTTTCAGCTTCTACTGTTTTCAGTTAATGTTGGATGCATGGTATGAATAGATCATATACTAAACTAAGCAGCTCACACTGGTTTCAGCAAAGTATAAACTATACTGTATTTTTTTTCTGTGTGGTTCTGCCATGTGTATGCCTGTGTCTGTTGTTTTGATACATCGGTCTGCACAAGATGTAACATTTCCTTTGATACCATGTATCGGGCTGGGTAACAAAAGGGAGGTCCTGTCCATCTCCCCTATCTTTCTGGTCAGTACTACCACTCCCATTACTTGAAACTTGTTGATGTATAGTTGGCTGGAGAGGGACTACTGGGTCTGGCCATAGCTTGGGTAACCTGATTCTTGTCAGTCATGTTCTACAGTATGATACGCACACATGTATGTGCATACATGCAAAAACACACCCATGCACACAAACACATCCACACCATGATAAACTTATTTGTGTGTACTGCAGGTCCTTCCCACATTTTCTTTTATTTCCAAGTGTGCCTTGTGAAGCCTATATACATCACTGTCAAACAGGTCTATCCCTGAACTGTGTGCGTTTGCTACTGAGCTTTCTCCATGACTCAAGATTGAATGTCTGGGGTTCTGTACAACAAGCACTCAAACAATGAGTTACATTAACAACTCCAAAATTCCTACACCTATCATATAGATGAACCCTCTTGAACATTATCCTGTTAAAAGTGGAAGGGAAAGTCAGTGATGTTTCATATGTTTCATATGCTAGCAGTGTACCAAATAAACATGCCACCATGAAGACATCTACATTACTGACCACCAGGCATTTCAATGACTGCTACTCTGTCTTGTTTACAAAAGTATTCCTGTGTGGCTAGTTGTTGCCTTAACTGCAGGAAATACTATTAATGGCAACCAGGATTGAAAGCTGAACTGCATCGTTATAGAAGCCATATGGTATAGCAACTGTTATCTTTGGGTTCTAGAGAAATGAGATATAATCCCCAAGTTGATTCAGCTTGAAATATCACACTGGTTCATTCATCCATATAACCTTGCTGTAATTCTCAATATATTTTTCCACATGTCACTCAATTTTGATTTGTCCCATCACACTGAGCACAAAACACTCCTAATGTACGTTCTTGTAACACATTAGTATATCTGTTGTAACAGTTATCCCTGTGGAAATTGCATTTTTGTTCTATTATAATAGACTAGCTGCATTGGCTATTTCAAAAACTTAGGAAAATATGTATAATATTAATTATGTTAATTAAGTTAAACATATTCTGACATAATAACTGATACTTAAGGCATGTTCGGTGCATTAGTTTATCTTGATTCAGACTGTAGACTGTTCAAGAAACTCATCAAGACAACTTTAAGAGAAGCCAAGATTACATTATAAACAGGGAAGGAAGGAAGGTGCAATGACTGCATGATATTATAGATCAGCAGTTTGTAATAACACCTCAAACTGGTCAAGGTTCAAAAACAAATGCTGGAGTGCATTATACATACTATTTCTTGCGAGGCAACATACAGAGTGAGGCTAATTCAGAGACACAGGTAGAGTGGTCTTGCTACCAGTAGAAATAATACAGTCACTACCATATGCAAATGATCGTATAACAATATGGAAATACAATATGATGGCAAGAAGACCAATTGCAAATGCAAATGAAGATAAAGAACATGGCAGAGCAATCCAGATTCAAATTTTTGAGGACTACAGTCCCTAATCACCAATCTTATGTCTGCCTCATTTCATACCCTTCACAACATGTGTGCTTCTGCTACAGCTGCTATTGTATCCACTTTCACAATGATCTACATTTGATGCCTGGAAGACCTAAAAACGGATTGATGAATTATGCCTGGTAATGAATCTATGTATCATAATTTCTTGCTGTAAAGAGAAAGAGGCCTCCTTAAGATGCTCAGAGCAGCATTTGCAATTAGTTGAACAGTATATTTTATGAGCCAGTCTCAATGCCAATGCTGGAGATGGTTTATAGTTTCATCATCTCCACTGCACACTGGTCTAATTGCATCTAGCACACCATTACATCTGACCTCGATGACACAGACATAGTCAAAAACTATTGTGTGGACAGAGGCACCATATGGAAGCTTGTATACATACACTGTCCTGACATAGAATGTCAGGATGCGTGGAATACTATTTTCTATGGACACTATCATATGTGTTGCATTAAACATTCTTGTTTTGGAAGCATACAAACAGCCCTCAGTGGGTATGATCTTTGAGTCGCAGACATATCATATGTGGTTTTCCATAAACAACAGTGGAGAGAATTGGAATTATATGGGTACTCTACAAAATATCCCATTTTCCTGAGGTTCTATGGGCCATTGATTGCATCCACATCCCCATCAAGACCCTACCTGGTCCACACCAGTAGTATTTTGGAAGGGTTTTAACATCATCAACCACCAGGTGGTTGCAATATACATTATTATATAGAATGTGTGTATACCATCCTGGCAGTTTCCATGATTCCTACATTTGGCACATTAGAATAATATCTGCAATTAATACAGTGCGACTCTTCACAGGAACATTTTATTGGAAATGCCAAATATGCCCTGGATACACTGATACAGAATCATTAAGAGCATGCCTGAGATGACATAGAACTCTATACTGTCATAGACACAGAACATTGTTAAGCATATGCTCATAGTTTTGTATACCCACTTCTGCTGCATAGATTCCTCTGATATTGTCCTGCAGCATACCCAGATACCTGAACCAAGTAATTTGCTTTGTGTATAGTGCACAATAAGCTAGTGTGCAGTCACTAAGTGCAGGGTTCACCATCAGAGGACTTATTGCTGTGGATAAGATGCCAGCTGATCATCAGTGCCACAAATCAGTGACCAGAGTCTATGTTGGAGGAGGTGTTATTTGAGAAGGCAGAGGAAACATCAGTAGGGGAAGCCCATGTAATACAGAGGTATGTGTGATACTCTGTGGCACTGATGATCAGCTGGCATCTTATCCACAGCAATGAGACAGAATAAGCACAGCTAAGAGTAAACCTTGATGTATGCAATACTGCACCTAGACTAAGCTCCCCAGTGGATTGACTAGATATGAAATACATCACACATGACCTAAACCATGTAACATAGCACTTAGAAAGGGCCATACCTCTCAACTTGGAAACATTAAAAATCAGGACAAGGCCAATGAAAAATAGGTACAAATCTGTACGCCGATTAACATAAAATATGCATACATAATTATGCAACTATGCCCATTCCAATGGAATTGTGGGATACCAACTTTCAGACGTAAACTGAAGAACAGACAACCAAAATATGGACCCCCAAACCCTGTACTAAACGGGTGGTAATGGTGTGGATAGAATACATGCAGGAGTAGTGCGGACAGGTGAAAATTGGCATTCTGGTGATGTGCGAGTGCTTAATGCATCAGGAGTTATTTTACAGTGTATAGCAGGCAGTTATTTAAAATACTCCAAAATCTACAAATGTTTACAATGGAAGGCTGATGGAAATGGATGCAGATTAGCTGTGGTGGTCTTCAAGATAAATCCAGTAGTGTAACATTTGCCTTTTATTTTGATGGTAAAAGAGCTGGATGGGTAGCTAAGAAAACCGTGATATAATGAAAATAAGTTAGATTTCTTATGTGGTGAAAGACGTGAGAGAATGACAGGTGAATGATACAAATAGTGCAAAATTCAGCTCAATCTTTTCCAACTCTTATTTCAAAAGCTCTAACAGTGACATTATGATAGAAAATAAACCTATTGCCAACATCCTTGCAGATAGGCTCAGTGCTAACTTTACCCCCATCTCACCCCCAAAAGGGCCCATATCTATACTGGAAGAATGCAAAGTTCCTGTAATCATGGCTGCACAGATAAAAAAAAACACTCTCCAAAGCCAAGAACACAGCATGTGTGGGACCTGGCTGATCCAAACTACAGAATGAACTGGCACCCCACCTAAGTACCATGTTCAATCATAGCCTCACCTCATGCTTTGTGCATATCCCCTCCACAAAGGGGGAGCCACCATGTACCCCAGGAACTACTGCCCCATTAGCCTGACAAGCCTGGTCTGCAAAAAGCCAAGAACACAGCATCTGTGGGACCTGGCTGATCCAAACTACAGAATGAACTGGCACCCCACCTAAGTACCATGTTCAATCATAGCCTCACCTCATGCTTTGTGCCCACTGAATGGTGCACAACAACGATTATCCCACTCCACAAAGGGGGAGCCACCATGTACCCCAGGAACTACTGCCCCATTAGTCTGACAAGCCTGGTCTGCAAGCCTAAGGGATGAATCATCATGGAACTTATAAACAATGACCTTGGTAATTGCCAAACTTTGGACCCCACCCAGTTTGGGTTTGTAAAACCCAGAGCATGTCTCCTAAACCTGATAGACTTCTTTGAAGCAGTCATCAAAGCTGTAGATGCAGGTAAGGTGGTTCACACAGCCTATCTAGATCGCACCAAGGCTTTCAACACCATCCCCCACTCTGGAATTATAGATAAACTCACTAAACTAGGTATAAATCTCTATGTCACAAGATGGGTTGTCAACTGGCTCACTGACAGAACCCACACTGTGAAAGTAGCAGACTCCAAATCCAACTTCAGACCAGTGACAAGTGGAGTACCACAGGGTTCAATCCTGGGTCCTCTCCTGTTTGGCATCTACTTCTCTGAAGTACAGGCTAACACAGAAGATCTTTGGCTAATGAAGTTCACAGATGACTGCAAACTAGGAGCCATAATCGAAACTCTAACAATGTGGACATCCTACAAAAGGGCCTCACTGAGACAGATGCCTGGTATTAAAGCCATGGCCTCAAGCTCAATGCCTAAAAGTACATTGTCATCCCTTTTGGTAAAAACTCTGTACCCATGAACTACCATATACACCGAAAGTGTGATGAGACCTTGGGACACAGGTGGACAATAGTCTCTCCTTTGATCATTACATTGCCACAGTAGTCAGGAAATCCTTCTATGTAGCACACCTCATCACAAAAGGTTTCTGATCCAGGAAAAAGAGGTCACTGTTCCCCTCTACTCATTAGACCCATTATGGAATACAGCATCCCTTTTGGTATGTACCTCACAAGACATCTACAACAACTGGATAGGCTGCAGAAATACCTCACAAAGAGGATTACTGGCCTCAAACAGATGCCCTACACAGACTTGTCTCAAACTCCAGCTTTACTCGTCGCATATCGACTACTCAGAGGTGATCTCTGCTTAACAAACAAAGCTATGTCAAACCCAGAGCTGTCGGGCATGCTCTACTTAAAGAAATCTCTCAGAGCTACACGTTCTAGAGACGTAAACCTTGTCACCACAATAAACAGAACATGCTGGAGGGATAGATTCCTGTCCCAGAGACTTCTCATCCTCTGGAACAAACTACCCATCTATATCAAACAAAGCTCCTCATTAGCACTCAAGAAAAATCTTGATGATTGGATGGGAGATAGGAAATTCACCCTGGGGATCACTTCTGTGGCTCTGCTTGACAGGGGCACAGGAAAATAATTTTCTTGGGTGGGGAAAGCCAGGGTACCTTTTTGGCTAGGCTTATATAGGCCCTAGGGCCAAATAGCCTAGTACCTACCTATGAATACAAGGTAAAAATGTAATAGGGATGACAGAAAAAAATTCTGTAGGAACTTACTGCTTTAATATGGGATTAATTTTCTTATAGTAGTCACAGATCAGACAGATTTAACATACGCTACACATACTGCTACAGTTAAGCAGCCACATAATGCCCAGCTTTAACATCAACTTTAAATATTGTTTCTTATAAGCAGTCACATAACACCATAGCTTAAGTGTACTGAGTTCATTTGTTGTGAAGACCTTAATTCCCAATTTCACCCTTCCAAATGGATATGTTAGCACTGTATCTAACACATACCTCTCAAATGTGCAAATTTTCACAGAATGTCCAGATTTTTGCCTCACATTTTTGGGTTCGTTTCTCATAAAATTTGTGGTTTTCTGGATTTTTGTGGCAAATCAGTAAGCATTGAATTCACTAAATAATGGCAGGCATTTGAGTTTCAGACTTCATCTCTCTCAGAAAATCTATGTTAACACAATACTTTTTTTTTCCAATAATCATTCTTTATTTTTTTTTTCAATTTGTTCATACAAACATTTGACTGAGATATACACAGGTAATTGCAAACAATACTACTAACAACAATCCTACAACATATGTACATTATATACATGAATGCTTCCATTTTTAAACTAAAAAGAACATCTGACGAGTCTTATCAATAGGTATTATATCTTATAATAATTTAATTTCTGTTAAAGTTTGACTTTATAGTATTTATATCCAAGGGTTATCCAAGGTTCAGTACATTAAGACAATATAATGTTGAAAATTTGTTCCCAGATCTTCAGATCATTTATGTTTGGTATGTTCATTGATTAGTAATTTGTGGGCTAGTATGTGTTTTATCGCTAAAATCTTAAAGTTGTCCCATGAAGTTTGCGATGGAGTCAACCAATTAGTTGCTATATAGTTTTTCATTAACAAAAAGATATTTATAAGTATGGTCATTTGGGATCTGGATAGATTATTAGGGGGGATATGTAATATAGTAAATTCCCAGGAAAGCGTTGAAGTTTGATAACCCACCTTCTGCAGTTGTAGTTTTAAGGAATTCCATAGTTTGTATATACATTTGCAGCTCCAGAGCATATGAAGGAGATCAGCAGTTTCATCTTTACAGTATGGGCATTTAGGAGAATTTGTAGGGTTAAATTTATGCAAGCTAAGATGCGTATAGTAAGCATTATTAAGTATCATAATTGAGTAAATGTTAACTTTTGGAGGGAAATTGGTTTTACTATTTTCAATCAATGGTATTTTTTCTTTCCAATAATTTGACAAAAGGACTTGATCATGATAATTAAAATCTTTTATTAGTTTATATGCAGATGTTACACACTTATTTTCTTGTAGGAGGGCTTGCCATAAATTTGTACATTTTGTTAAGTCCTCATCATTAATTTTAAAATTTTTAAAGTAACATAGATAAATCGTTGATCTGTCTCAATATTATTAAATATGATTTGGGAAGGTTCAGTTCCTGTCTTAATTCATGAGCCGAATATTTCAAATAAGGGTATATATCCCGTAACCGTAACGTTAAATTTATAATAAGTGGAAAACTTTTTAGGTCTATTAATTGATTATTAATTCTTAGGTTTGGATTCCTATGAAAAGGTTGTAAGATCAAGTGTTGGATAAGATTTAATGAACTGAAGAGATTTTGTAGTAATGTTATATATATTTTAGTATGCTCTATTAGAGCAAATGATTTAAAAGTATATTTTCTTAGGAAAGGTAATGATTTAGGATTAATTTTCAGACTCTCAACATGTTTGTAATTCAATCTTATCCAGTTAGGGGACCGATTATTACTATGTGTATCATAATTAGCAAGTCTTAAAATTCTATTTGCATTTATTATTAAGTAATATTTTTCAAAACTGGGTAACTCTAAACCCCCTCTGTCTTTTGGGGTCATCAATTTGTCGTATGAAATTCTAGTTTTCCTTGGCTCCCATATAAATTTAGCAGATTCTGTGTGAATTTGTTTAAAGAACTTTTTTGGGATAAGAACCTGAGTAGATACTTTTTATTCACCCTTCTAAGTTTCTAACTGGAATGTTTAAAAATTTGTCTCCCCATTATTTTTGTCTCAGTCCAGATTTTTTGTGCCAAGAGGTTGCAAGCTATGACCTAACACAACTAACTTAACTCCCATGGAAGCTCGAAAGCTTGAGAAAAAGATAATTACATCAATGTTGTGACTGTATTCCAGACAGTCTCATTACATTTCTAAAAAAAAATGTGGCTTTGTGTCACATCAGTGACAAATCCAGTCAGTAAGCACTACCAGATACTAACTTATTGTTTTTCTAATGCTACTAAAATATAAACGTTCACTAGAAGCACCACCATTTAAAAATGTTCCAGATGTAAAGCCTCTTGACTGTAAATGCAGGTTTCTTACACTACGTACTGAAGTGTATGTTCACTAGTCCAAGATATGATGATGTAACTATGCTCCCCTGAAAGCGCAGTTTCATAAATGCTTACGAAAACAAAAAAGTATAGCTTTATTTCAAATTTTCTGAGCATATCCAATTGTTATCAGAAGTCTTTTTCAGGGTTATTTCAACCACATTTTGATAAATTTAAACTGTTTTGTTACATTTTATTACTGTTCGATTTTCCCTTGAAAGCAACAAACTCCAAATACTGTACCCTAAATAACAGCATTTTAAAACCAAGCAATACTGATGTACTGACAACAGCGGAAAAATGCGAGATTGTGCTCTATTAAAGGAAAGGGTGTACATGTACATGAGGTTTGGGTATCTGTAAATGCACTCATCTGATACACAACCACTTTAATCAACAATAATCAGGAATGGTTTGGAAAAAAGTTATCTTGACACTTGTACACGTCCAAGATAAAAGATGAATCACTGCTATGAACTAACCTATTATATGCACTGAAATGGCCCAGTAGGTGGGGTTTTTTTTCAGAAATACCACATGCCTCAAAAGATTTTCAAAGTACTGGATCTTACTTAGGCTGTTAGTGGCTGGGGCCACATCTGTATAATCATCAGTGATGCAGTGCTTTACCAGCCCCAACAGTTCCCCTAATCCTGTTTGACCCATCAAAAAATACATCTACAGCAGCTGTCATCAGGGCCATGACAATGAATAAGCAGTCAAGCTTTCTAAACTCCCAACCCAAGTAATTCTTCTGGGCACCTGGACAAGCAGATTGTTGCCAATGCCAGTGTCTAGTTACAGTTTCCCAGTCCCACAAGCTGCCCACAAGTATTTTTTTCATTTTTTTTTTTTTTTGTATCTCCCACGTAATGCATCTTTGAAAGACAGTCAGACACTTGCTCACAAAGCTGATATCATCACGCTTGCTCCTGTACCCTGGAGATGCATGGTGACATCAGCCATAAAGTTATACACACAAAAAAGAAATTGGGAATTAAAGGGGCTACTCGTGAATTCATGTCACCCCATTATTTTGCCCTCAAAACTGGTAAATACCGAGCAATTTGGTACAGTTGAGAGATATGGAAAGGACACATTTATCATTGTCTGCAATGTGCCGAGTGGCATAGTGACAAGGACCAGCAGTGGAAACTTAGGTGAAAGGGATGTCAGTTCAGATATGGAAGGGAGTGTGTTTCATGTCTTAATGAATGGGAGGAACTGAGCATGTTGTGTAGTGAGGGAATGATGCTTTTTTAGGTTGGCAGATGTCAAGATGTTGTGGGAACTTGCTCAATACTGGTCACAAGCACACATCTTCTGCAGATGTGGCTAAACTGTACAGATGTGATTGGGACAGATGTTGTGGGACATAAGGCAAGACTGACACAGATTATGATTGCCATCAGCCACAGTTCTGTGCCCTCCAAGGAATGACATTGTCTCTATTACTTGCTGGCAATGATGATGGTGATCTGCATCACTGTGATTGCTAAGCCATGCCATATGCATGTCTGCCACAGAGGCTACTACTGCATGGCAGCCTTTTGCCACATCAAGTCCACCACCTATAACTGGTGCCAAAAAGACAACAGTACACAACCTTGACCTACCTGTCGTATGGAGTGTAGCCACGTGAATGCAGAGGAGCAGTAGACACAGGAATGGTGTTCCACAGTGTGTAGAAGCAAACAGCCCCATGGAGGTAGGGACAAATACAGGTCCTTTTCCAACACATCAAAAGGGTGATCCAGGTATTGCATGCCCTCACATATGTCATCATAGACCACGTGGTACAGTAGTCCTTTTTGCCATGGCATTTGTGGCATACATCTCTGCCTGGATCAGTGACCTGTATATCCATTGTATAATCCCCATTGTGACACAGAGTTCAGGTAATGAATAGGAGCCAAAACACTGAGGCCCACCAGCTCTCTGATCCATACTATTGTCCCCATGTTCTCTGGTGGTGTAATGCCAACTGCTGGTATGGGAACAGATACAAATTACTCCTTGTATAGGGCTGGTGGGCATGGGCATAAGCTGTCCTTTCATGTCCACTGGTTGTACCCAATAATGGGCCTTATAAGGGAAGAATACAGGGATGTTATGACCTCCACTCAGCTGGGACAAAGCTGGTATTCAGGCTTTGGCTGAATAGGACACCTAATAGTGCTGAAAGTTCCTGCCTGATGTTGCTGTCCAGAACCAAGTAGAAGCAGGTGCCTAATTGGAACCAGTCTCTCCTTAGCCTGAACAAGCAAATAAGAGCAATAGTGAAATCCTCCAAAGCAAACTTAGAGTCCCAACTGGCCACATCTACTAAAGATAATCATCATGCCTTCTTCCCATATGTCTGCAATCAAGGGAAGCACCCAGATCTGCTCAGAACTGGAGGGCAAAGACATCACATATACAAATGCCATAGATATAGCAAAGTTGCTGGCTGACAGATTCAGAGAAAATTTTACCCCCTGCCCCCACCCAGTCAGTAAATCAGGACATTCCCAGTACTTGACCCCTTCCACTTGTATCTAGGAATCAGGTCATCACTGCTCTCTCAAAGGCAATAATACAGCCTCCATGGGAACCCGATAATATTCCAGCTTGCATCCTACATGAACTCAGGCAGGAACTTTCAGCACCATTAGGTGCCCTATTCAGCCAAAGCCTGAGTACCAGCTTTGCCCCAGCTGAGTGGAGGACAGTCACTGTCATCCCTTTACACAAAGGTGGAGTGTCCATCGATCTCAGAAATTATAGACCCATTAGCCTAACTAGCCTAATCTAAAAGGCCATGGAACAGATTATCATGGACCTAACAAGGACATTGGTAACATCCAAACACTGAATCCCATACAGGCTGCCTTGTCAAGGTGAGGTCATGTCTGTTAAATATGGTCAACTTTTTTGAGACAAATCACCAAAGCGATGGACAAGGGGAAGGCAGTGCACACTGCCTACCTTAATCTGACCAAAGCCTTCGACACTATTCCCCATTTGGGCATAATAGATAAACTCTCTCAACTAGGCATCAATCCATATGTTACCAGATGGATAGCTAGCTAGCTTACTGACAGAACCCACCTAGTCAAAGTAGGGGAAACCACCTGAAGCAGTAGACCCATATAGAGTGGCATACCTCAAGGTTTGGTCTTGGAGCCTCTGTTATTTGGAATATACTTTTCTGAGGTGCAGGCCAAAACAGTGGGCTATGGGTGACAATGTTTGCAGATGACTGCAAGCTGGGCGCAGTCATCAATTCCCTTAGTGACATGGACATCCTCCAAGAGGGTCTCACCCAAACAAATGACTGGTGCCAGAAACATGGCCTCAAGCTGAATACAAAAAATGCATTATCATCCCCTTTGGGGAGAGTGACATCACATTAATAACAATGTCCTAAGCACACTGTTAGTCATAAGGGATTTGGGCACCCAGACTGATAGCAGCCTGACTTTTGACCACCATGTTGCTTCCATTGTGCAAGAAGCTTTCTACATGGCCCACTTCATAAGTAAGGGTATCTCATCCAGGGAAAAGGAGGTCATAACATCCCTGTATTCTTCCCTTATAAGGCCCATTATTGGGTACAATGCCCCATTCGGCAAAGCACATGCAGCAGCTGGAGAGCACAGAGGTTCCTCAACAGGAGATTCCAGGGCCTCAAAAATCTACCATACACAGATAGGCTAAAATCCCTATCCCTCTATTCTGTTTCATACAGACTTCTCAGAGATGACCTCTATCTGGCATACAAGGTGATCTCGGACCCCACCTTGATGGGACCTCTGGATATCCACAAGTCAAGCTCAACTCGAGTAACCTGCACATGCAGCCTCAACCTGGTCTGCGACATCAATAGGACTTGTTGGCAGGACAGACTTGTGTTCCAGAGACTCCCCAATCTGTGGAATAGACTCCCTCACCACATCAAGCAGAGTACCTATTTACCACTTTTTAAGTGAAACCTGGATAACTGGATGGGAAATAGCAAATACACCACTGGGATTCCACCCATGTCCGTGCTGGACAGGGGTATCAGGTGCTGATTCATCTATACATGGGCTAAACTCTTGGTTAGGCTTATAAGGAGCTCAAGGCCAATAGCCTAGTAACTTCCTAAGATCTGCAGATATCACACCCCTAGGATTCCATCTCTTTTGCAAATGTCAAACTGTGTAGGAAATACAAATTGACTCGTAAGTATAAGCTTAAACAATTATAAGTCACAGAGAGGAAAAAAAAAAAAACTCTCAAGTTATAATTACTATCTTAAGGTAAGGCATGATCATCATAACAGAGGAAAATCACATTCTAAAAACTACTGAATGGATCATTTGAGGAAATGTTTCATCGTGACTCAGTGAAGTTCTTCTGCATATATGAGCAGACTACTCAAGGGACTTGTTAGGGAAATGTTTCATTTAGTTTCACCAAAGTGCTTGTGCATTCGTGGGCAGACTGAATGGACTGGTAGGGGAAGGTTTATTTGTGTTCTTGAGCATACATAGGCAGACTACTAAAGGGATTGGTGGGGGGAATGTTTCATTTTGGTTCTTGTGCATATTTGGAAATATTGCTGAAGGGATCAGAGGAGAAATGTGCTTAGATATACTACTGAAGGGATCAGTGGAGGAAGCATTTCATTTTGGTGTTTGTGCATACTTCAACAAACTGCTGAAGCGATTACTGGGTCATATTATTTATTTTGCATAATTTTAGTGCTTTTGAACACTGTATGTCTGTGCAGTGCTTGTGCATTCTTGGGAAAACTACTATAGAGATGGCTGGGGTCATGCTCTTGGATTGCAACTCGGGTATAAAAGGCAAAGCACTGCATTTAACAAGGGATGTGAGTATTGCATGGATACTGGACTATGAATTGCAAGAACAATGCATCATATGCTGCTTTACCAAATTTCTTATTTGCATCTCATTATACTTGTGGCATTTTGCACTAGAGTAAATGGCCTTTATAGATCTTGCCTTTGCTACACTCATTCATAAACAACAGGGTTAACCCTATCACATTTATACAAATGACTATGAATTCTACAAAATGTGTTAATATAAAGTTAAATAAATAATCTATAATAAAAATCTGTGTAGTGATATCTTTTATAGAAGCTCTTTTCTTTTTTTTCCTGTTAAATTAGTAAGAATCTTTTTTTTTTTTTGCTTCAGGTCTGTTCATCCAATCTTGCTAGTAGGTAAATAACAGAATAATAGTACAAATACATATTATCTAGATTAGGGATTACAATATTATTCTTAACGAGTGACAATTTCTTCCAGGGTGTTAAAATTCTTGGACTAGAAAAAAAGAAAGACCTTTAGTCCTGCAGGGTAGAATAGATGCACTTTAATATTGTTTTGTTTTAAGGATTTAGAGAGGAGTTGTGGTATTGTATGAGAAAGTCAGGAGTGTCAGAGAAGTATGCAAGAGTGATACAGGATATGTACGAGAGTAGAGTGAGAGTGGTGAGGTCTGCAGTGGGAGTAACAGAAGTTTTTAAGGTGGAGGTGGGGTTACATCAATGAGCCCTTTTGTATTTGCAATGGTGATGGACAGGTTGACAGACGAGTTCAGACAGGAGTCCCCATGGACTATGATGTTTGCAGATGACATTGTGATCTGTAGTGAGAGTAGGGAACAGGTGGAGGAGACCCTGAAGAGATGGAGATATGCTCTAGAGAGATGAGGAATAAAGGTCAGCAGGACTAAGACAGAATATATGTTTGTGAATGAGAGGGAGGATAGAGGAATGGTGAGGGGGAGGATAGAGGAATCGTGAGGATGCAAGTAGTACAGGTGGCGAAGGTGGATGAGTTTAAATACTTGGGATCAATAGTTCAGAGTAATGGTGAGTGGGGAAGAGAGGTGAAGAAGAGAGTACAGGCAGGATGGAGAGGGTGGAGAAGACTGTCAGGAGGGATTTGTGATGGACGAGTATCAGTAAGAGTGAAAGGGAAGGTCTACAAGACGGTAGTGAGACCAGCTATGTTATATGGATTGGAGACAGTGGCATTGACAAAAAGGCAGGAGTTAGAGCTGGATGTGGCAGAGTTAAAGAGGTTAAGATTTACACTGGGTGTGATGAGGGTGGACAGGATTAAATAAGTATATTAGAGGGTCAGCTCAGGTTGGAAGGTTTTGCGACAAAGCCAGAGAGGCAAGATTACATTGGTTTGGACATGTGCTGAGGAGGGATGCTGAGTATATTGGGAAAAAGATGCTAAGGATGAAGTTACCAGGTAACAGAAAAATAGGAAGGCCTAAGATAAGGGTTATGGCGGAGGTGAGAGAGAGGACATGCAGGTGGTTGCTGTGACAGAGCAAGATGTAGGGGACAGGAAGAAATGGAAATAGATGATCCACTGTGGCGACCCCTAAGGGGACCAGCCGAAAGAAGATGATGATGTTTTAAGGATTTAATCAATGACTAGCAGTAACTTCTTTTTTTAAGTTTTTTTAGGCATAACCATTGTTAAATGGTGCTGTAGCTTGTGCAATGTTAAAAGGAAACAGGAGACCTCAGCCAGGATCTTCACCTAGGTAAGACATGAAATTGCATATCTGGGAACTGATTTTGTTTTAGATGAAATTTTTTACCTATTGCATGGTATGCTCCTTTGATTCCATATGATAGCCCTTCTTGTAGATTTAAAACTTGTGGTATCCAGGAAGTCAGGAAAGCTACCACATGATTATCTAAGATTTTTTTGGTAACTCCAAAGATCTGTAGATGAATTCTTCTCTCTCCTAAGTAGTTTGCTTTAATAAAAAAGTATGTTTGTACTTCATCTCGTTTTACCCTTACATCCAGGTCAGTAAGATTCAATATCTTTTTATTTCTGAAGTGAATGTTTTTCAATAACATTTCTGAGTATTTAAGTTTGTTGAATGCAGTTATCTTGTACATATTCCAATTTATTTTGAAACTGATCCATATTGAGAGAGAAATGGAAGAAATAATTTTCTGCAATTCTTTAGAAACCCTGAAGTAACTCATCTGATCAAGAGAAATAACATCAACTGCTTAAATATATTATTGTGAAGGAAAAATATCAAACTATCAAAGTCTGATGTATCCTGTAATTGCAACTATAAGTAACTAATAGAATGTTGAAAAAATTAAATATTCAAAGCTGTTAATGAAAGACTATCTTCAGAACATCTAAATGAAGCTGTTACTAAGTCTCAATCTTGGTCAGAACTCCCATTCTACTAATTTTCATTCACATTATTCTCCTCGGTTTACTCTTGTTCACTTGCAAAGAGCTCAATGTATATATCGCATGCTCTTCTTGGGTCTGGGTCATGACTGAAAATGATCAGTAGATGAATCCACATATAAAGGCAACAAGAAATTAAGCAACTTATGTTATATTGGAGTGAATTATAATTATTAAAAATGTATACTGTATGAAAACATTGAGAAATATCTATGTGCTTTGGTTTCATTTCTATTGCTGTATATGTATATGGGTCTACTTCACATAATTAACCTACACTTCACCGAAACTCTTTTCATAGAGATGAAAAGAATGAATGTTCAATAAAGTAACATTCACATCAGCAAAAAATTTCATAAGTATAGGAAGCTGTTGGCCATTGTTAGGACACTACACTTTTCCCCACTGTAATCTCAGAGTTGGTATACATAGTTAGGGGGGTGAGTTTGACATACTCCGGTGTGTGTGGTATTCTTAAAGTGGCCAAGTACTTCCCTTCCCTGAGGTATTTTTCACCGATTTGAAAATTCCCTTTATTGAACATGTGTTCTTTTCTTCTCTACAAAGAGTTGTGGCAAATTGTGGCTTAATTATGTAACATAGACCCATGTATGTATGTCAGTGATGTTACTATGATAGAATAAAGATGTCAAAAACAAAAATAAATAAATCCATAAATAAATGCATGGTATTTTTTGACATTCTGATTCTCCTACTACCAGGGACAGTCTATAAAACCAAAACATTTCTTTAGACAAAGTTTCTTTAAGTGTTTCTTAAAAAGTGACCTATAATGATGATGTTGCATTGAGGCTTCTTATCCCATTATCTGTCTTTTTACTCAAAAAATGTTCTAGTCCCTCAGGAGCTGTGAGATTATAGTGTTACCATGTTGCTGACCAGATCATGCTCTCAGATGCTGAGTTCTTTAAGAACACACCCTATCATTCAACATTCTAGTACTGCAACCCCTCTCACTCCAGTCAAGGTACTGCAATATTAAATTATTCCACCACAACTCCATTCCTGCTTTGACACCATCAGTTCCAGTTGCCTTCAGCTCATAGTTGCATCAGGATTCTTTTACTCCAGTGCTAGCACTTTTGTTTACAATGAGCATCAAATGTTATCCACCTATCCACACAGCTAGCCTGTCTGTGTAATTTTTCTGACAATTCCTTCCATCTTTCAGTGACACATTTGTCTTCATATCACCTGCAGATTGGTTAGAAATGTTCTTTATTTCTTTGAGACAAACATTCCTGAGCAGTGCTGGACCAAGGAATGACTTCTGTCCAACTCTGGACAGTCCACACCTCATCACTACCTTCTTTCTCCTACCCTGTATACCATGCTCCAGTTCTACAGTTTTGTCTCCACCTCCAGTTCTTGAAAGTTTTTCAAACTGTTGTATCAAAAGTCATCAGAAGTTTAGGCGATCAGAGATACCAAAATGCTTCTTTAAGGTTCTCTGATATCAGAGGCATAAAGCTGAATGAAATAGAACTGACATATATATCTTGAAGAAATCCTTCTTCCAATAAGCACCAGCTCCCTTGTCAAGGTTTTCATGGTGAGGTTTTTTTATGGACTTTGTATTACATAGTTAAGAATGTAATTCTCTGGATGATTCTTTTAACTTACTTAAATAAGACAAACATGCTGAAGTGTACTGATCTACCATAGACCAGATAGCGATTTGAACTAATACCTTTCCTCCTCTTGGCCTACTAGGCATTCTGTAGTCCCTTTAACAAGTTCATCAGTCTAATTTTACATTGCCTTTAGGAGTTCAAACTATGCTTCTGCCTTTTCAGACCTACTTCCAATTTGGTCAGGGATTGCTGAATAAGCAGGTCAGCAGTAGAAGGTCATAAGCTGCAACGGTTTCTCACATGATTTTATTGCAAATCACTCTGTTCTTTACAATTTTGTAACAGTTATATGTACGTCAACCTAAGTTAAAAGTAAATATGCATTTTGGTAAGAATATGCGCACCTTAGAATACCTATAATTTCCTAATGAACAGTTAATGATATAAGAGACAAAACTAATTTATTTAGCAAGCCTGTGCAATTACAGCTTTGTTCATCAAAATCCTAACTCATTCTGAACAGAAGCATACATCATAATTTACTTAAGATGGCTATAAAAAAGTGAAATGCTTAGATAACAGTTCAGGTCTTGAAAAGCAGAATCTAAATAAGTTGATTCTTTCACTGCATCTGTTGAATAAACTTGACTGCACCATAAACAAAAGCTATGAAGCTATATTCAACTTTAACTAAGAGGCATTTAATGTAAAGAAGCTACAAAATACTTCCAATTATTCCTTAAGTAATTTGCACTACACTGCCTAGTATCGCCTTCTTGTGGGTATTAAGTAGTAAAAGCATGACCTCAAAAATCATCTGTCGTTCTTAATCCTATCAGCATTCTAATATAACTGGAACGACTGCAGCCTGATTTCTTAAGTGCTTCTACCACAAATGCACACACAGGCTTTGAAACAGGATTACTAGGTTTACCTCAGCTCCAAGTATTACAATTATTATAAAGTATAAAAGACACTGTGCCTTCGATCCTCATTAGTGGAAGAATTTTCTGCATGAAATTCAAATTGATAAAGTATGAAATACTTTTAATGTTCTGTTGAGTAGTTACTGCATTTCATCTCTAATTCTTACTTTGAACCACCAATGCTTTGCTGAAATTTTGACAATTCGGATAAGCTATTTGTGGCCATAACTGACAAGGGTATCCTGCCCATTCATTCAGCATACCCACTCAGGCATGTATCCATTGAAGTTTTACAGTCATGTCTGCCAACTAAAAATATATACATCTATCTCTCATCTGATGGATATTCCAAGTAGAATACAACCTGGTGTTGTTAGACTTAAAAAAGGTCTCCAGGCTGAAAGAGTTAACAACTGGAAGGAATTTCTCTTCACTGTCTTACTTATTTTTTGTTACCTTGATGTAATACTGTAATATATTGTAACTGGATTTTCTAATAGAAAGGACTAATAGTCTAAAATGCCCGCCAAAAGTCCAACAGTCCATCCAGTAAACACACACACACCTGCGAGTGTATACATATGCATCACTTTAAAATTAAATTAAAGCAATCAAGTGGCCCGGATGTGAGTGTGAGACATTTTTAAGCACAGATTCAATGGCTATGTGCCTCTGTGATAACCACAGTTTCTCTTTGCAATGAATAGTAATACACTACTGAACTTCATGTCAAGAGACAACAAAATGACTTAAGTGAAGCAGGGGAAACAGTCCATGACATTTTCAAATGTGCAAAATTACCAAAATACATTTCCGGATGTGACAGAAAATTTGAGCAAACATTTTAAGATTATTGTCAGTTTAAGACATCTGGGATCAGGAATACCATAAAAATGATGCCAGTAAAGAAGGGTGCAGAAGATGGCAAAGACAGGGGGTGACGGAGGACAAGATGGGGTAGTTAATAACTGCAAATGTTTTTGTTTATTTTTACCATTTACTATGACAAAACATGCATACATATGCGCTGTATATATCAGTTGGAATCACATTCAGAATAATTCTACAAATATTTAATAAAAAATTACATCTGAAGTTATTGGCAATCTTTACCCCATTGCAAGTCAGAGTGACACACATTCTTATACTTGAATGCATGGTCTTATTCTGTTCACAGACACAGCCTGCATGCTAGGAACTTGGGTGACTCCAGTAAAGGGGAATGGAGATTAACAGGCAACATTAGTAAAATGCTCTGGCTATGTGTTGCATTTGGGCACTGCAGTGCTCAGTCTACACAGTGGCAAACAACAATTAGAATTTTGGGATATCAAGAACTCCATGGTTTCAATCTATATCTGACAGTATTCCGGACAGCCCATTCTGTACTTAATGTTGTGAATTTGGTAAGAGCTATGACATAGCTTTATAAATTCACAGTACAAGGGGCGGAGTCTAGATGGCTAACGGAGCAGTGAATTTTGAGAGCTCCATAAACTAGTATAATAATATAGGAAAATTTTATTATTTTCAAGTTTAAAATGTCAGACAACTATAGATTAAATACATAAGTATCAATTTTGGTGGAGATATACAAAAATGTTCCTGTCAAGTAACTTAGAGACATATTGAGAGAATATGAACAACTCAAGAAATTGTCATCCAGATGCTGCTTTGTAAAAAGAACTGCAATTGATGACATCTACCTTACAGGACTATCTTTGAAGATGGATGGGTTTAAAAATGAATTCGAAAACATCCAATTAAATTCTTAAGAACAGACTTGTACTCTTAAGGAACTATTACAGCAGCACCACACAAAAATAACAAATATAGAGACTTCTCTAAATGACAATGAAGGCAGACTCAAAAAGGAAGAATTCAAAAAGAATTTCTGCTTAAACAGAATACATGGCTGCTTAACAAAATAGAAGACTGGAGAAACAACATAAGGATGTTTGGTCTTCCTGAAAACACTGAAGGAGAAGACATTATTTAATTTTAACAACCTGGATTCTTGAATTTTTAGACTTGAAAAGAGGGACTCGATTGAAAGGACGCATAGAGCATACCTCTCAACCTGGAAATATCAAAAATCTGGACAAAGGCCCATGAAAAATAGGTACAAATCCATACACTGATTAACAAATTTGCATACATAATTTTGTAACCCCACCCACTCTAGTGGAATTGTGGGATACCACATACTAGATACTTTGAAGCTTTTCTCTCTGAGCCTCTGCTGAAAATGAACTCCTAGTACCTACCCAGTTGGACTTTCCCCATTAATCAAAACGTCAATAAATACAATTAATAAATATTACATGGTGGTGTAGTGAGCTTGCATTACTGTGTTTAGCAAATGCTACTTGAGCATGAGCATAACACAGTGCTAGCAATAGCATACTGTAAGACAATTGTTTTCTGATATCCTTTTTAAGGTTTTAGCCCTGTTAAAGCATGCCATCTCCCTTACAAAGCAGTACCAAACAAGTGTTTTGGGGGTTAAAGCAATGCTACCCCCAGAAAATACCAAAGAAAGTAGCACAGCTGCATATTATGCAAACAGCATTGCAGTCAGCCCATCACAATACATTACATAGATTCTAGATTTGAACTCTCTGCCTAGTGGTTTTGATTTCTGGCATTCTGGCTAGGAAGTGGTGCAGAATTCAGCTGCAGTATGCCCAGCGCACAATCTTATACTTTATCCATTTAACATTTTGTGTTTTTTTCCCTGTTTCTATTTTCTATAAAATGTATCCATTTTGTACTGTGCGTTCATTCAACTGCTTTGATAAATAGGTAAATGGATACCAACATAAACATTTGTTTGAAAACTAAGTGTTCAGTATATGTTATTACTGCCTTTAGATTGCCAGTTTGGGAAAACTTGATTTTTGTGGTTTCCTATAAACAACTGATTTATTGCATCAGTTTTATAATTCATTTTTCAGTGTTTCACATATTTAATAATAAAACCAAACTGGTAAGAAGTATGTACATCTCCACTACATTTCAATAGCTAAATATCTAGTTAACAGTATGAACTCTCTCCATTTATTTTAGACTTCATTTTAGTAGTCATTGTATGTAGCAGTGACCAAAATGATGTAATCTTGCATTGTCAAGATACTATACCATTGGTTTCTTTGATCTTTCTAATGAGAGACTAGCTACCATGGAATCATATAATTTATTTTTGATTACAATATTTCCCTGGCTAAAACGAGGGTATCATATGGTGCACTCTGTCTGCTGCATACGTTGTATAACAATGTAAATAGCAGTCTTTTGATTTATGATGTGTCCTCAGTGCAATAAATCAAGAACACTTGCTGTTTACTTCAAGATGTCATTTAGACAGTGATTCCATTCCATTACTTATGCTTTAAATGTGTAAAGCATGATTCCTGTGCAGGCATTTAACACAAACACACACAAAATGCACTTTATATACTGATCCCCCCAAACATCAACAGTGCCACCAGTACAGGACCTCATCTGTCCTTCATTTCCCTCTTAAGATTTACTGCTACCCAATCCATGTATATTTGAAAACAAACCACATTTTAAAGTTAACACATATACCAGCAGCCTGTTCCAGAAAAGCCCCACTCTTATCTAGAAATCAGTTCTTCATGTGCCTGTTACAAACTCCCTTCTCCTGCATGTCTGTGATGACAGCCATTTCTACAAACATATAAAGTCGGCAAATGACTCTTCACTTGTCATAAGACTAATCTACGATTGGAAAATACACAGTTAACTAATGCAACACAACAAAACCCCAGAATAGTGCATGCAATTAAAATCAAATATGAGCAACAAGAACTAAAATAGTTTAATTTACTGGCAAATATAGGCTGACAAACTGTATCTTACCTCAGCAGTACTTTCAGTATGTCCCGCAGACATGTAGATGCGTCTAAAGCTTTGCTGTCTAAAATTCCTAATGATGGGAATTATTTGTTCTTTCCTTCTAGATCCTGCAGACTGCTTTCTGCCATCTACACTTTCCTTGCCCATCTAAAGCAGGAAGTAAAACAGAGAAGTAGAGCAAACAAGTAGTAGCAGATGGTCAGTCTATGAGCTGATATTATAGTGCACTAATGGAGCCATCTTAAGTAAGGGCAATGAGTCGAGAAGATAGGCTTCCTAACTATGGTAATTTCTACTTTTTGCACTTACTAAAGATGGCCACAGCCCCTACACCTGAGATTGTAAAGTGCTACTTTGTGTTGCTGCTGAGGTTAAAATTTAGGAGGTTAACTTACACAGCCACCACAAGCACTCCTAATGGATTACAATGCTACAAAGCATTGACAGCATTACAGCTCCCAAACTCATAAAAATAAAAACATTACAAAATATTGTAAAAGGATGTGGGAGGATACATTAAAGTAAATGAACTGAAAATAATTTTGGGAACCACCCAAAAATAACACAAAACTGGGACAAACCAGTGTACAGAAACAAAACGATAAACTATCCAAGGCTTCAATGGGTGACTCAGTAAAAAAAATCCTTTAAAACAGATGCACTGCAAACCCATTAAAATTCAAACTAAAAAATTCCTAAGCACTTTGGGCAGTTTATCATTTTGTTTCTACACAGTTAGTAGCAGTTTATGAACAGTCATGTCAGTGATGTACCTTTTGAAAGCTGGCCTGGAAACGGACTGCATAGCATAGTAGTTTCACTGAAAGTTCTCTTCTCTCGCAGAAGTATTAAAATGCACCACACCAGCCATATGGTTTTCAGTTTCACTCCCCGGAGCCCAGTTCCAGGAAAAGTACCATGTGCCATTAGCACTGTGATAATATCATATGATATGAATTTTTTTTCTTTTTTTACTTAACTGCGGACTCAGAGTTGAGCATCTGTAGAAATTAAAATTTCACATCCTGGAAGTGTTGGCGCTGGGTGGAATTTGACAGAACTTCTTCAGCTTACATTACCTTGCAGTTGTAAAAGTAAATATTGTATTCACTCTTGCTGCTGTGCTGCAGCCTGAATTTCCAAATTAATAAGCTGTACTCTCCATACTCAAATCTCTCTCTCTCTGACAGGCTGGCAGTCACAATGATGTCAGCCACAAAAAAAATAAATAAAAAAATCGGGACTTGAAGGGGCCAATCCAGAATTCATGGCACCCCATTAATTTTGCCCGCAAAACCAGTAAATACTGAGGAATTTGGTATGGTTGAGAGGTATGGCATAGAGCACTGAGGAAACCTGCCCCTAACTCAAATACTCCACCTAGATCCATAGTTATACAATTTCTTTCATTTCTGGACAAGGAACCAATATTAAATTCTGCTTGGAGAAAATCACCCATAAAATACAACCAAAGCCTGATAAGGTTTGACAATGATTATTCTTTCAGAATACTAGAACAAAGTAAAAAAGTCTGGCCAATAATAAAACTGTTGAAACAAAACAACATTAAAGCATAGCTGGCCTTTCCAGCCAAGATAAAATACTTTTTGCCAAGGAAATGAGAACCTTTAATGACTTAGCAGAAGCTACTATATTCATCAAAAACAACAACATAGTGTCTTACCCCAGAAGAAATGGAATGGATGGCCCCTACTCTTAAAAGAATAAAAAGAAACAAATCCTTGGACTGATGATAGAAAGAAGAAACAAAAAACTGATTCCAAGATAGCTGTCCCAAAAAAATAACTCTTACAACTACATCTCTCAAAGTATCAACTGATATGGTACATCACTTATCTGTTTTTTTTTGTTTTTTTTTAAATAAAGAGGGATTCTTAAACTGAGAAACAATAATGATTTATTCAGAATGTTCAAAAAGCCCAATTATTCTTCACAAACAAAAGGTAGGCCAAGACGGGTTACTATTTACATTATATACAAGCCAAACAAAGCAACATAATACAAACATAAAAGTTTATATTCCTCTACTTAAACTCAATGAATACTTATCTTGTTCATTTTTCATTGATTTTACTTATAATAATTTAAGTAATTAACTAATTCAACAAGGTACCATTCATCAGTGTTCAGACTCAAATTTAACAAATTAACATCATATATAATAGCAGTAACAGTAGAGTGTTTTGAAAAAAAAAATGCGGTCATGGATTGAAGTTGCAGTGAAGTGAAGCTTTGCTTCAGGTGCATCACGAGTCTCTGGTATGCAGTACACAGACATATCAACAGAAAACAATGCTCCCAGGTTGCTATGGTAATGGAGACAGAGTGACTATGATGTTTAACGGCTTTGAGGAGCCTCCAAGATGATTCTCGGCAATGGAGTTTTTGTTTTAATAAAAAAAAAAAAAATATATATATATATATAAATAATAAAAGGGCTGTTTTAAACCACATGTACACATATCGATGGCCTCCCAGCACTTGTTTTAGCTCATTAAGTTGATTCTTGATAAAAAAAAATAAAAATAAAATACACAATAGTTATGCAATGTATGACTTAAGTAAATCTAGACATAAAATTTGTAATTTTCATATAAGATGAATCAATCTGCTGAATTTAGATATTAAAGACCAGATTTAATAACATGGCTTGTGTATAATAATACTATCTTAACTTGTAATAAAATGACCTACACTACATTGAACATCAACGGGAAGCATGATTATTTTCTTATACAAGTAAATATGCATACCAAGTCATGTAATTGCTTTAACCTGAATTGTAGTTTTTTTGTAACCCATCTTGACCATATATAATACTTAAGTGGTTATCAAGGTAACTAATGTTTTATACATGACATCAAAGTGGCAAAGTTGTTCAAGGGAAACAATAGAAGCCTGAACTAGGAATGTCAAAGAATGTAACAATCACATTCTGAAAAAATAGTATTAAATTGACAATAATCATTCGGTTTAACATTTGCTGATTATACAAAATAGAATGTTGCCATTTAAATCTAAAAAACTTTCAGTATATGCCATAAAATGGCAATTTATGAATATGGAAAGGGAACTTGTAATCATTAATCACATAATCACGATAAGTGAATTTGTTGTTTTTAACCTATACTTTCACTCATTTTTTAATAAGAAACAACAGATATGAAAATCCTTATGTGTAGGAAATGGGGAAAGAGGGATGCACTGATAACTAAAATGTACTAACTTTCATCAATGTTTACATAAAACAAACTTGAAGGTTATGTAAGTTAACAACAAACAAATTGATTACTTAAATGCTGGTAAACAATGAAATATAACTTACGATATATCCAGTAAAATACATTGTATTATAAACATTAGCTATAAATATTATTACCATCTATTTATATTAAGTAATACGTTTTGAAAGACTTCATCAACAAGGGTGAATAAGATAACGGTGTGCTATAATCTTTTACTGAAGTTTTATATTTGATGCATCCTACTTTACTATGATTGGATTGCTTGTCATCTTTCATGTAAATATTAATTGCTTATACAATAAAGTAGACATTTATATTGTATTATAATTCTTTTTAATCTACAATAGTACTATATCTGTTCAAAATAATATAAATATTGCCTATTCCTATTACAAATATTCTCCATATAATTCAATTTATGGAGCTCAGATGTTCTGGATTGCCAAGGTATGAGTGGTAATCTGATGGACTTAGGTTTATCCATCACATTAGGAATGATTTTCATTTGATGGCTAGTGTGGATCATTTTTCTTAACATTTATTAATTTAAATTTATTTCACAAAAATATTTTTAGTATGCCTGATCAAAACATTACTTTATTGGTAAACGCAAAGTGTAAAACTGATAATTTCCTTTAAAAGCTCAAACATATACTTTATAGTTGTCAGAGGAAAATGTTTAATAGTCATAATAACACAAACATACATAGGTTATTTAGACTAAGATGGATTTAACTTTATTATCTTTAACTACCAATGGCTTAAACAATCCCAGCAAGAGATCAAGTCTACTGAAATATTTAAAACTGAACAAAGCACAAATTGTCTTCCTTAAAAAACTCAAAACAAATGACAATTACAAATCAAATCCTAAGGAATATATGATATTGGCACAATCCACTTATAAGACAAAAGGGGTAACAATTTTATGGAAAACAATGTGAGTGATTGACCCAGAAATTTATAAGTATGAAGACAAAGAAGGCCTTATGGCATTAGTAATAGTTAAATATACAGAATGAGGACCCCAGCCAGTCTATACTGGTTCCCAGGCATTGGATCAGGAATTGTGAAAAAACACTCAGATTTAATTTCCAATAATTATAAAGGCAACTTAATATTAGGAGGAGATTTTAACTGTGTATTTGATATTTCTGAAACTACAAATAAAAGACCGCTGTGTACATCTGCTGTATCAAAAGCTTTAAACAAGTGGGTAGATTTATCTTTCAGATACTTTCATATTTAAAGAAGATAAATCTTTGTTGTTTTCCCATCAAGATCACTCCCATCAAGATCACATATTTGGTACCCAAACTATAATAAAATATTTGCTGTCTATGACTTACACTCTAAAATCATTAATTTCTCAATCACTCCCTGCCCCTTTTCAGACCACAATTCATTGATACTAAAACTTCAAAATGGGTACAAACCATCAATCTTTAACTCCAGAATTCCAGCATATATAACTAAAATTAGAGAGTTCAAACCCTGGTTATTATCTGAAATACAGTTCTTCTTAGATATTAATTACACCACAGAGATAAATGATATGGGACTCATTAACAGCTTACATATATGGTAAAACCCTAACTTAATATAAAAACAAAAATCAGAGAATGGGATTCTGAATTATTAGATCTACAATCTAAACGCTTGTCAGTAAAAGCTGAAAAAAATTAAAATCATTTGGAGATGAAAAAGAAAGAAGTATTAAACAATGAATACAATGAAATTCTAACAGATGCAACAAGTTTAGCTTTAGAAAAACTAAAAATTAAAACATTGGCCACTTCTCCCAATATCTACATAATTTATCCACAAGAATCAAAATACAATCAAAAGCTAATAACATTAAAGTATATTCCATGAAAAGAAAGGGAAAAATCTCTCCGATATGGGTGACATTCTTGATGCTTATAGAAATCACTATATGGAACATTTGCAAAAAGAAAATATATTAAATCTAGATGAAAAATGTTCTAATATAAAAGAAATACCAGAAAATTAAAAGCTAGATCTGCAAGGACCCATATCCTACAAAGAAATTACAGATACTATAAAAGGGGGTAAAAAATAATAAAGCTCCAGGTACAGATGGCATAATTATGGAAATATATAAACTTTTTCCTTCAAAGATACTATCCCTCTTCCATAAAACTTAGAAATTCAGTCACAAGCTTTAATACCACCCTCTTGGAGATATTCCTTAATCACACCAATCCTAAAGGAAAACAAATCCACAAACCTTTGTACCTCATATAGACAATTATTAAATAATGACTACAAGATTTTTATGACAAAATTAACTAACATAATGAAAATACCACTATCCAAAACAATGAATAATGATCAAACTGGATTTATATATCATAAGCACACACGACAATATTAAAAGGATTTTTTTTCTTATAGATTATATTAAGAAAATAGAGACACCCTCATAATTGGCTTGGATATAGAGAAAGCCTTTGATTCCCTAAATTGTGTTATTTAAATTTCCTCCTTCCTTTGTTCATCTACTAAAGAATATATATTCAAATAATTTAGCATATGTTCAGCTAGGTCCTTTCACCTCTGAATCTATACATATAACAAATAGTACTAAACAAGGATGTCCCATGTCACCAATTCCATTTGCTTTGGCTATTGAAATATTGGCAGATTCAATACAAAATTCAAAGGAGCAGATATTTATGAACAATACAATTCTAAAGCAATGCTCTTTGCTGACGACATATTGTTAACATTATTCAATACAAGATACACATTAGAATAATTAGATATTTTAACTGACACATTTTATTTTAACTGACACATTTTACAGGACTTTAGGACTCCATTTCAATAATTATTTTTGAATAAAAAAATTGCAGACGAAGGGGAATCACATTATAGGGAAACATGAACCTACCTTAAAATATCTAGGAATTGAGTTATGCAAGGATAATGAATTAGTCTCAAAATGCAATGTCATCGTCAATACAATTAAAATCTCTGTGGAAAAGTGAAACAAAATATTAACATTTGAAGATAGACTACATTTAATAAAAATGGTTTTACTACCCAAAATTCTATATATACCTTTGGCAATGCAACTGTTACCAGAAAGAAATATACTCAAAGAAATAAAGTGATGCCCAATAAAATTTTTATGGTTTCCCAAAAGAAACAGAATAACTTTAATGCATCATATCTGACCATGGAAACAGAGAGGATTAAATTTTCCTGATATAGAAACATATATAAAAGCATCAATATCTAAAACAATCTCAGACTGGATAAGTCCAAAGTATTCTGCAAATTGAAAGGAATTACTAACTGCAATATCAATAAATGAATATGATTTACAAAAAAAAAAAAAAAATTCAAACAGATAAAAACAATTTGTCATGGCACATATAATGTATTAGTATGCAATTTAACACAACTAAGCCCACTAAAACTCATAAGATTAATTATGACTCATTTACAAAAATTATTAATGCAAATATAGATTTAAAAATCTAGCTTCATCTTTTAACACCATTCATAGTTACAAAGAGCTAGCCACATAAACTATACAGAGGAATAATTAATTCCTGGGAACAGAAAGAATTTGTTTGTTGGTTTCACTGTATCAAAGAACTAAAAGTTCTGGATATGCAAACAATACAAACAACATACCAAATTCCACAAGATTGACTATAGAAATCACTATAAGCAAAGCATTTTGACGTATTTGCAAGATTTATGCAGAATAATTAGTAATTCTTCATTGAAAGAAATACCTAAACTTACGAAATACCTATATGAAATCATATATAATGATGCCATGGGAAATAGTATTTCAAAATTTTACAAGATATTGATAAATTATAAAACACCCAAATCCTCATATTGGAATTATATAACAAAAAGACACCCATTACAGCTAATTGAAGAAATTAAATCAACTCAATAAAATATACATCCTTTATACAATACTGAAAAGTTTTTTAATTGGAAATGCTTGCACAGAGCATTAACTCTAAATAGAATTACTAAATTTAATTCTTCCACAAAGGGAATATGTTAGAGGTGTGAGCAAATGCACAATGCAGATTAGAATCACATTTTTTGACTGTGTTAAAATTAAGCCATTTTGGAATGGTTTTAAAAACTTTTTACAAGCTTTATTTAATGAATCGTTTAAATTATCTAAAGTTCAACTTATCTAAAGTTCTAGTATTATTAAATGTGTATGAAGGTCCTCAACTGAATGAGTCAAATATGTATCTAGTTTGGACAATACTTGCAATCTCAAGGAAGTGTATAATAAGAAGATGGAATACAAACAATACCAACTTTGGAAGACTTCTACAGCCTACTGAAGACCACAGCATTATTGGAAATTAAAATTAAAGAATTAAGGATTCAGCCTAAGCCATTTATTAACAATTCATGGAAAAAAAGTCTTATCATTAATTGACTTTACAATAACTGAAGAGATACACTCGGATAACTGCACTGTTATACCTATAATTGTATATATTGAGCTCTGTTATGGTGTCAGACTGATGTAAATAGTCTACATAGTTATTTAAGATGTTATATACAAATACTATAGAATTTATTCAACTGTTTTTGAAAAATAAAACAATTTGAGAAAAAAAATAAACTCACAGTACAAGATGTATATTGGAATGTCATGACGGTAGTCAGAAACTGACAAACCACAGTCTCATCAATTTTTCTATGTCTGACATGCTCATAGGTTTATAGGTGCATATTAGGCTCATTAGGTTCATTTTAAGCCTAGCCAATAACCTGAGGTTAAAATCAAACTCTGTATCTTGTGTTCATAAGGTGAAAACCTTAACCATTAAGCCAAAAATGCTGCAAAAACTATTATGTGAATGTATACATACCCAATTTGCATGCTGTCAGATTAGAACCCCTAAATATCTAGTTACAGAAGCTGTAGAATACAGTACTTAATGTTACTGTCATAGCAGTTTTTTTTATACAGCATTGTCCTGCTGTTGTTTATGGGTTTATTATAGGCTTGCTGCCCTTTTGGGCCATTTTAAGTCTATCCAATTTTCCTTGGTGAGAATCAGACAGTATTTCTTATCTGTGAGGTAAACACCTTAACTACTATGCCAACTATATCCTAGCATGCTGTAGATAATAAACATTTGAATACAAGTTTGATTAAAAGAACTACCCCCCACAGATACACACATAAAATAATTGACTTTTGGCATTTAAATTTGCATTATGAGTTTTTAGTCCTACTGGCATTTCAGCCTTTGAAATCAATAATGTAATACTGTATAATGCAGACTTGCAAGTAAACATCTTGAGTTATAGAAACAAGTCAAACTTCAGAAAAGCAACTACAGAAATAATGCCATTATCAGAGCTCCACTTGAAAATAGTTAAAAAAAATATTGCCATTATCACAGTTCCAGTTGATGTCATTTAGCAATAACAATTTCACTGCTCAGAACCCAGCAAAGCCATGGAAGGACTTGGAAAGACATAAAATCCTTCTATATCACTCAACTTGCAAAGCAAGAGCATGGCATTTAGGCCCAGAGAGCATACCACTGTACTCAGTCCTCATTAAACCTATTATAGAGTATAATGCTCTTCTTGGTATGTACCTGATCAGACATATGTAGCAACTGAAATGCCCACAAAGGTTCCTTACATAAAGAATGCAAGGAGTAAACACAATATCCTGTGCTAATCATCTCAAAGCCCTGTATAATACAGACTTCTGAGAAGTAATCTTTGCTTGGCATATAAATCATCCTGAACCCTGTTTTAATTAACCTTGTGCACATCTACAAAACAGACAGCATCAGAACTACTGGAATAAAATACCCAAATACACACACATATATATATAGATATAGATATAGATATAGATATAGATACACACATATATATATATATATATATATATATATATATATATATATATATATATATATATATATATATATATATATATATATATATATATATATACACACACACACACACACACACACACACACACACACACACACACTACCCAATGTATAGTGTGTGTGTGTGTGTGTGTGTGTGTGTGTGTGTGTGTGTGTGTTTCTACTGGTGAAATGTATAGAATTTTTACTACTGATGTATTAAAAACAATAAATGAGTACTGTTTTCAGTATATTGGGTGGGCCATAGTGGTGCAGCAGTTAGCATTACTGCCTCACAGCAAGAGGCTCTCTGGTTCGATCCTCAGCTGGGGTGCCTTGTACGCAGAGTCTGGGTGTCCTCCCTGTGGTCATGGACATTTTTTCTGGGTGCTCCAGTTTCGTCCCACATCCCAAGGACATGCTGTAGGTGGATTGGACACTCTAAATTTGCCCTAGGCTTGAGTGCATGCATGTGTGTGCCTTCTGTTTAAGGTTGGGCACTGGACTGGCAACATGACACAGTAAACGCTCCACTGCCAATCATAAGCTGACAGGTGAACTGCTGGGGCGACCTCTAACCGGGAAAAGCCAAAAGAAGAAGAAGACTGTTTTCAGTATATTGAGAAATTGTTAATTTTAACACCAAAAAAAGTAAAATCAAGTATAGTGCAAAATGTCATGTGTTAACTGTAAAGGAATATCAACCAAAGCCCTGGGAATTGATTTTTGAAAGAGTTCATATCTTTTGAGATTTCACAGACAGCTTTGCTTAAGTGAATATCATTGCAACAATGGCATGTTACGATTGAAAGAAATGTATTTTTCCAGTAAAATACATGGAATGTTTACTTTTGACATTATAAGGACTTTGAAAACAAATATTTTAGACATTAGTTTTACCTAGAACTTTAAGCAAATAACTCCAAGGTGGAAATCAAACATTCTATCAGCCAGTAACAGCAAAGACCCTTTAATATGTTGGATTTACTAGCCGTATATAAAAGGGCATATGTGAGTTCATCAAAAGCAATTCTGAATAACAGCTCAGGTAGTTCAAATGATATATTTTTTTGCCAAAACTCAACACCAAGAACAGGAAACTTGGGTAAAAGGTGACACAGACAATGCTCAGAAAATTACAACTCATACAATATATTAATACTCAATGTTAATATGACAATTAAAAAGTAAACCAGATAATGAGCAATATCAGTCAGTTAAGCATAAATAACCATGTAAGAAAACATTTGATAATAAGCATACCTCTGAAATGTCTAGAATACTGTCCCTTGTTTTGATCTGTTCTTCATAAAATTTGGGCTTTTCTAGAAAATCACAAAGGACTTAAGTCACTAAACAATGACTTACCTTTTTGCCATTGCATTCCTGAGAAAATCATGCGAACAAAAATCATGTTATTCCAGCAACTTTCTAAGTTTATAAGAGCAATGTTTAAAATGTGCCTCCGTTTTGGGACTTTACCCTACCTCCATTGTTTTAGGTTTTGTCCAGAGCTAGCAGGTTGATGGGTATGATATCGAGTAATATAGCCATTGAACCAATAAACCACAGAGGGCTAAATTATATAAGAAGTACATAGACCCCTAACAATAATTGATGTACTTATGTTTGGGATGTGACTAATCAGGAATGGAATCCTTCCCATAATGAAACAGATTATGGCCCTATACTGTTCCTTCTGAGGTAGATGTATTTGTTGTCTGCATATCAATCCCATGAGGGTTTGAGTATTTTGTTGACAAGATGTGCAGTTTCTAGGCATAAAGAAGAGATGGGGCTTCCATTCATAAGTTCAGTACAACATGGTGATTATTTAGATTTGTTGAAACCTAAATCTTTGGGCTTGATTTAAATTATCTACAACACTTTGCTGACAATGATATTTCATAAACATCTTGCTCGCCAATAGTCCCAAAGAGTCTCAACTAACAAAGATTTTGGGCATTTCATACAGTTTTCTGACAGTTGGTAACCCTTTTCTGACATACACACATGGGTCCAATAACCTTTGTAGGTCAGCTTTAACTGATGTAAAAGTAGTCTAGGGATAGTTGTGAATTGTAGAATAATATCGCTAATGGCACTAGGGTGCAAAAGACTCACATACCCATGTATGTGTCTCTACTGACAGGATACGAGACCTTTGACTGTTAACATGTCACATATATAATCGTCATGTTGCTCTTTGACAGTGTCACCTCAACAAACCAGATTAAAAATATTTCAGCAGTGATCTTATAACTACATGTTTTCATATATCACCTTTTCATAAGAAAAAGGGACTCCCATTTTATATACACATCTAATATCTCACTGATAAGAGGAAAAATCATAAACACAGCAATATATTTCAACTTGCTTCTCAGACATATATACACTGACCTCTGAACAAGTCATATTATACTTTTCAACAGGATCTTGTAATGACCCTGTACTTCACCTGCCGCATGCTTCCTTAGCCCTTGTTACAAAACCACATCTAACCTTTTACACCTCTGATGTTTGCTTTAATTTCCTTTTTTATTATGTTGTAAATATGCAAAATCTGTTCCTGTCCATAGCTCCGGACAGCAGCAGTTCTAATGAGGTGCTGTGTTTCTCACATTTTCAGTAGCACACACACATTATACTGATGTTTGATGACTGTTTTTACAGGACTGCTTACTGCTCAGTTGCTCTAGTAGTCACATGGGTATAGACCCTTGGAAAAAACATGGCATCCTCACTCATACATTATTTTACTTTATTGGTGAAAGCTGTTCTAGAAATGACCAGTTTTGGACATGATGGTTAACCAGGTGATTCGCTATTAGAGATCTGCTCGGACTCAGATAAGGGATAGCATGGAAAGCATGGCCTGGAACATTGTAATGGACACTGTTGATACTGTGCAAGAACAATTATCCCAGGTTTGCAACTGCATGTCATTTCCTAAGACACTTGTATAAGCTATTGATGTGCCTGATGCTAGAAAGGCTAATACAAATTTTTGCTGGTTGTTATATAGGTTAAATGGATTGCTTCTGCGACTGTAGCATAGATATGAAAAACCTATGGGGCTGTTGTTTATCAGAGATTTGTGAAACATCTAATAGGCAAAGACAGATCACACTACTGCAAAGCAAAGACCGGTTGATAAGACTTCTAAGCAAATTTTTCTTCAGCCACTGACTTTTATATTTCTCAAGTCTGCTGTGCTAAACAGTTATATTACATGCAAGACTTAATTCCAGAGCTAACTCCTCCTTTGCTCCCTCATTAACCTCTCTATTTCCTTCCTTCCCAAGGGATACTGCACTATATTGTATCCCACTTATATCACCCCTTAGACTCGTTCTTCCTAGTTACAGTTTATCCTTACTCACGGTTATAAAAAATATGCTTATTTTTGTCCAATTCTACACTTCATTATGACTCTCTTAGAACTCATTGTTAAGTGTATAGGCTAATGATTTAGACATTTGTCAAACTGTTTTATTATATACTATATACTTTATCCAACTTATTATATAATGGTTATTCTTAGTTTTACTGTGGAGCTTTTTTCCCCACATCTCCACTGAAAAAAGTGCTTCTGCTCAGTCGGACTATCACAGTCAACAAATGTCAAATAAATAGAAAGTTTACATAAAAAGTAACTTCCCGTCGGATTAGCTCACTATTACCACAAATAACAGATAATCCAAGAAACAAAGTGGTTCTTTGTGTGCGAAGTGGGTGCTGCACTTAACATCAATTCTGCATTCAAATTAATCCAAGTTCATAAAATAAGCGATGGAACTCCAAGTTCACCAAACATGTAGCGCAGGGACTCCAATGTGTATAGTTCAAACCAGTTTATATTTATTTTCATAGAGACGGACAAAAATAAAAGTAAAAGTAAAAACAGATGAGCGCTTTCACTATTAGATTAGCTTCTTCAGATCGTTACAAACATATTGGAATACCATCCCTTATATAGTAATATAATCAGTGCTTAATTAAACTGAAGTATATAATTGGATAATTGTATGAGAGTCAGTTTTAAAAGTATACGTCTTAAAGAGTCAATGCTTTTTCAAATATAACTATTAAAATCACTTTCAAACTAAATTCATTGTCGGTATGCTTTAGCTGTAATGCATACTTGTATCAAAAAATAAATATATAAAATGCGCATAAATTGTGTACATAGTAAAAAATTTTTATATAAATATATATAAAAGCATATTCATTTAATAAATAAATACAATATATTATCTAAGTTAAAAACGTCTTAAACAAGTTAGAAGCAGATAAACTATATTCATAGTATATTCTAAAAATATTAATATTTCAAACAGTGCCTTTGTCTCATTTATTATAATATATTCATATGACATAAATCAAACTTGTAATTCAGACATAATATATATATGTAAAAAATGTTTTAAAATAATTAAAACATATAACAATATATTTATATGATGGTCATCTAAGGAATAATATTTGAGGTATATACTCTTGTTGGATGTGAAATAAATTAATAAATGTTTATAATAAATATAGAGTCAAGTATATAAATCAATATATTGTACAACAGTCATTATGAAAATCATGGTGAATATGAGAGTGAATGTGAATATATTGAGTGATGAGTAAATATGAAAATATAAATATAATTATATGAATATAAATATGTAGTATGTTATATTATATATAATGTATGTATAATAAATTAATTGTATTTATGTGTAAAGGAAATATAAAATATGAATTTGAATGAATATATATGTGTAAATATGAAGTAAAAAATATATATGTGACTATAAAAATAAACACTTGCGGTGTAGGAAACATATATATATATATATATATTTAAACATATATCTGAATAAATATGGTGAAACATGTAAATAAATAATTAAATATATATAATATAATAATTTGTATGATGAAATAAATATAGATTACATGTGTGTAAATATACATATGGGTATAAATATGCTTACATGATGTATATATAAGATATAGTGTATATAGAATGATGGTAAAAGTATATATGTGTATACGTATATATAAGTGAATCGATGAGGTGAATTAAATAGTATATGGATGTCAAGTAATTAGATGGAATATCCTGTCCACCCAGGCATCTATTGATCTTGCAATGTGGTAAAAGATGAGCATACTGGTTTAACTGCTAGTCTTTTTGAGGCTCATATTTGGTGTATTAGCATTGATAATGATTTCCTGGTCAGGTGTGATAGGTTCGATTTAATCTGTGTACAAAATTACAGTGGCCACATGGTGGGTGTTATAATCTTTCCTACATTCTCCTTGTGTCCTTTATCTAACAGGTTCTGATTCTTGCTTTCTATATAATTACATTGGTCTCTTTTCTATCACTTTTTATGTCAATTAAGACATCCCAATATTTACAATAGTAGATCTAATGTCAACAACCTCTGTGACATATCACACTGTGCAAAGGCATTGATAAATGACATGACATAATCTGGGTCCAAAATACTGGTGCCCCTGATAAATTTCCACATCAGGAGTGATAGTAGGTTCAGTCAGACTGTCCATTTATGTCCTTGCCAATACTTTGGTTTCTCCAATTCATTCTTTCCATTCATTCTCCTGACTTCTGTTGATTCGTCATCTCTCTCATAATTTCTGCCCAGCATGATATTTTTGAAAATGTATTTGGGTTTCATAGGACCTAAACAACATGTTGACATCCATTCTTTCTGTATATTATTTAATTAAAACCCATAGTTGTTTTCATTAGTCAAAAATTCTGTATCATGATGTACTGTAAATTTAAGACAATGGAACTATGATTAATGACCTAATAAACTCATAATCTTCATATAAATTTCACACAAGATGAATAAATCATCGACGGTCTAAATATCACGACTCCTTATTAGATGGTTTGAAAAAATATTTTCAATTCCCAATTAGCCAGAAACATGTTACGCATTTGGCACAAAGGTGCCGCCCTCGTGTCTATGCACGTAGCGATATTTCTAAAGCTGTTGTGCATAAAATTAACTAGAAATGTAATCAAATCAATGAAACTCTCAGAATATTCACTATACTTTTCAAATAACATGATACATAGCTTAAATATTCATTGGAATAATAGTGAATAGTGATTGTCGTCCAATGTGGCCAGTATTGGACATCCATATCTAAATAGTCCTTCATTAAATCATACAAATCCTTTAAAAATGCTTAGAAGTCCACGTAATACCTTAAATCATCTTCCAGAATACATCTGGAAGTGCTTCTCGATATTAACAGAAATTTACTCCGTAATTAATACAATTCTCTAGCTATTGGTCATCACGCAGCTCTTGTGGATCTTTGGCCCACCCTGTATGACTGGAACACTGATTATGTCTTAAGCAATAAAAGTACTCGTACAAATCTTTTCTGTTAGGCCACTTTTAAAGATATCATCAATCATCAGATTTATTAAATTTGTTAAATATTATGATACATAGCTTAAGCCCAGTTCATTGAAATAGTGAATAGTGAATAATAGCCCAATGTGTGAGTACCGTAGTTCATCCATATCTGTATAGTCCTTCATTCTATCATACAAATCTATTATCATTAAACCCATATTAAGAATACATAGTGATTCTTATTCATAATACTTCTTATTCTCTACATCTTAAGTACTTCTCGACAGACACAAACAGCTCCTTTACCTGAGACTATTGGTCTCATTGGTGGAACCATCATCATCATTGTTTTTCTGATCTTTCTTGCCTGTATGACTGGAATGGTGGTGGTGTATGTATGTAAGTACCTAAGGACATCTTTTTCTATTAGGGCCACTTTTAAAAGATATCTGTCAATACATCATGTACTGTATAACAATATATTATTGATGGTGACTATGTTTTCCTCGACATAAAATTTATCGAAATAGAAAGTTTGTTTAGATATTTGCAGACAGACAGTCCTGAATGCGATTTATTCTGCATAATATGAAAACATCATTTAATGCAATTTAGGACTAATATAATAGACTGAGGATATTAGAACTCGTATGCAAATGCAATATGCAAAGGTTTAATCATTACCAAACCCCTCAGTTCCCATATTTTGTATATGGAGTTGGGATTCTTCATCACCTGTCTCAATTCACTACTATATTTGGCAGTGATACCAGACTGTTTCAAGTTTTCTCTAATCGGTCCATCCATCTCTTGGACAAAACTCCCGTTTTCCTCTTGACATCTTCCTGTATCTCCCAATTAATCTTTACCAAATCACTTTCTGCTTTCCTGCATGTGTTTGAACCACTGTCACTTGTTATTGTGCAATTGTTTACAAGGCTAAAAATTGAATTGGTGTAAGGGAACATGGACTAGAGTTTAGCAAGTATGGATTATTTGCATATTTATGACAAGCAGTTGGTTAATTTAAACAAGACTACCAGCTATTTATAACTTTAAGGACACATTCAGATACACATTGCAACCTAAGTACTTTCACTTTTGAGGGGATTCAGGATACTTGGTTCAAGACTGCTTGCACTACAATTTATTTTTGAGTTGACTGTCCAAAATCTGTGCCCGACTCTAAACCAAATGAGAACATTAAAGATAGTATGACAGAAAGTGGCACGGCAAAAATAAATTTAGACATCAATCTGCTTGTGAAGCTATTTTTCATATAGATGAGTTCCAAACCTGAATGAATCTCAATACCTGGCGGGGGTACCAAGCTGCCTGGATTTCTTATAAATAAGTGTGATATTTTGCTACAGATGAGGGCATACATGATGGAAAAGAAGGAGAAATTGGATCTAAATCAGCAAAAACTGGCAAAATACTTACAAGGAGAAATAGGAAAAGAAATGCAGAAAATGTTAAAAAGAAAATAAGAGGATAATAATAGTGGCATTATATCCCTTAATGTGAAAGCAGCATCAGATCTCTTTAGAAACATTAATGGTGCAGAAATCGTGCTTTATCTATTGCTTGATGTTATTCACTTACTGGATATTCACTTGACACGTAAGGCACAGAGGTGCAGTTTGAAACGTTACATATTCTGCCTCAGCCAGACTATCTCAAACTCTTGGTTACAAGCAAATACAATACAGTATACCTCTCAACTGTCCACATTTTCACAGAATGTCCAGAGTTTTGCTTCAAAATTTCAGTTTGTTCGTCATAAAATTTGAAGTTTTCTGGCAAATCACTGGGATGATCTGAGGAATTAAATCACTAACGACATACATTTGAATTTCAAACTTCATATTCTTTAGACAATGCATTTTAACACAAGGTCTATTATTATTTTATCTATTTTCTAAGTTTGTAAGAGCAATATTTAAAATCGGTCCCTATTTTTGGGCCTTTGTCCCCCCATTATATCAGGCTTTGTCCAGATTTCTTGAGATAAGAGGTTGAGAGGTATGAATGCAGTGATTCATGTTACTCTCTGAAATAATCCTACTCCAACTCCTAAACAGCACAGACATAAAACCCCTGGCAACTCCCAACACAGCTGCTCACAAATAAAATAGCAGACTTAGTAATTACTTAAAAAAAACACCTTAACACTGCAGTGGCAGTGTCTTTTCCTAAGGAGGATCATGTGTGGATCGTACATACATACTCCACCACGGATGTAAACTTGAGAAGTCATTCCACACTTGTGCACGAAATTTAAGTTACCATAACAGTTCAGAGTGATAAAGTGTGTTTGCACTTTTATTTGTAAAATGGCAGGAGGGATTTGTCCTCTTAATCATAGCTATGTAGGAATTTACAAAATGGCATTTTTATCGAGTCAGAGCTACCCACCAGGTGGTGTAAACCTTGGCTGGAGATGATGGTCACTGTTGAAGTGATACCCCAACTGGCTGACCATACTTGCAAAAATGGGAAAAAGGGGTTTAAGATGGACGGATAGCTGTTCTGTTAACAGAGAAGGCATGCACGCATGTGTGTGATAGTGTGAGAGACTTTACCATTGTGAGTCAGCTTGCAAGCAATTGTAGTTATGGATCTAGTGACATTATCACATCCAATGTTGGCACCATGAATGTGAGATGATGATACAAGGAAGTGCTGTGTTACTTTAAAAAAGAAGAAAAGGAACATTTGAGTTTCAGACTTTTATATCCTTCAGAAAATGCAAGTCAGCATTTTCAGTACAACTTTGTCGAAATTATTTTTAAAATATTGTTTTACAAAACTGGGGCATACTTTTTTGCTGTACTTTTCCCTTTTCAGTCATTCCGAAGAAAGTCTCTAAAGGCTTTTTACTTGTTCCTTTAACTCCTAGCTTAAATGCTGAGTCAGGATGAACCTGACAAACTTCTTTACGTGAGAAAGAGTCTGGGACAATGGTGGAAAACCTTGACTTGTCCTCCTTCAGTGTTTGTTTTGGCTGGGGAAAGAAGGCGGTCAGTGTGCAGCATATGTCTTTGATTATGGAGGCATGGGGGGGGGGTGATGAATTACTTGCACTGGGGACAAAGGACCACTTGTTTCTATGGAATCTCAACTTACTAAGGAATTGTTCAAGCACTCTTTTAACAAAGTAGTGAGTGTGTTTGCTTTCTTTTTTATACAGACAAGCCATCTTTTGGAGAATTGGTATAAGGGTTGTTAGTAGTATAGAAATTCTATATTACTAACAACCACTTATACCAAACTCTCCAAGGGGATGGCTTGTCTATATAAAAATGCTAACACATGCACTCCTTTCAGTGTAGAAGTAGTGGTATTGAATTAAAATGCACTGTCAGATGGTATGGAAAAAGAGTTAGTCAACAAATGGACTACAACACATTTCTGTAGATCAGCAGGAACAATAGATACTCATTTAGTCTAATTTCATTCTCACTGTGCAAATTAGGACTGTAAAATTCATTATAAACAAAAGTTTACTTTGAAATGTATCTTAGCAAGGCAAGTGAGTTTTACCTGTGGCAGAATAATAACAGATATAAGTTAACCATATTCCTCCAGGTTTGTAGCAATGAAGTCATGCTAGAATTACATCTGCACTCTTTTGTAATAATTTCTTCCATCAAAAAAGGGAGTGACTTTCTAGGCAGTGGATACATATAAGAAGCAAAGAAGCCTGTTTCTAAACTATGCAGCATTTATTTGTTTATAATACAAATGAGGTAAGCCACGGGGCTTCCTGTACTTTTTGATCTAGTCCAGTTCTTTCAAATCTCATTAGGTGCATCATCCAACTAAAATAATGACACATTCTAACATACCTTACTCTGTATAAGTAACTGTAAAATAAAAGCAGGTGGAACTAGAATGTTCTATTAGTGAGCATTTGTTTTTATTTTTCTGAATTATCACTTTTTTTGATTTTGTTGGCTATAATTCAAAATTTTTTTTTGAACAATTTGAAAAGTTAAGATAGCGATTTATTCTTTTTATTCAGATGTGTAGTTTAGCCTTCTTCATGCCATGATCTAGGACACTGCCAGAAGTTCATTGCTAGGTTAACACTTCAGCTGTTATAAATAAAATCCCTCTAGAATGTGGTCCTCTTGAGGAGATGCCCAGTAACTATGAACCTATTACCAGTTTGCTATCCATTCCCTATTGCAATATTACCAGCTTACAGTACCATTTTTATTGTAACATAGGTAATTTATTTCTCACGGGCAACATACACTTTATTTGTAGATGAAACAATGAAATATAGAGTTGTTTGCAAGCAGTATCTTCTTCATTAGTTACAAATATCTTTAATGTGGAATTATTTAGATGACTTTTACTTCTGCAGAGATTATGCATATTTACAGATATTGGTGGATTGTCATGATAGAAATTTGAGTAGGCTTTTATGATGGAAATGTTCTGAATCAGGCAGTTTTGTCATTATTGTTTCATACATTTTGTTCCATTGCTTACTGGAAAAATGTTCAAAACAATAAATTTAAAACACACTTTAACAAGTGTGATATATCATTCAAGAAATATAATCAAAGACAATCAGGAAGGTGAATCAAAGTGCACATGTATGTTCACATGGTCCTAAATATGTATGCAAGGGGCCAGCAATTTGAAAACCACCCAAATATAAACTTTATCCGCCAATGACCAGATGCATTTTCTTTGAATGTGAGCTTCAAGGGCAGAGAGAAGTTTTAATGCCAAGTCAGTTTTCATTGTGAGACTGCATTGCTTTGTTTAGCAGATGTCTGTCAGTGTTTGTGCTATAAAATTTTAAATAAAGTTTTAAATTAAATCAAAATAATCATTATAGAAGTAAAGCATAAAACAGTATGCACATTACAATGTTTATGATAAATGGGGAGAAATAGCCAAATAATGGAACACTGGAATGCCTGCAGGGGAGGAGAGCTGTGCATGGGTCGGGCCCCATTTGACCATGATTTTGTGAGCGAGGAGGAGTGACAAACTCAAAGACCATTCCTGGCAGCACTAGCTATGCAAAGAACACAGACCAAAAGGGGAAGCTCCACAAGAATATCCAGGGTGGCAGGCTCGAGCAGTGCAGTATTGCATCCAATCCAGGCAAGAAAAATTAATTAACCAAGTCCACGAAACTTCTCCAGTAGTAAAAACACTTTATTACACACGAAATAAACAAGGCAAGCAGTGAGAAGATGCAAGTAGCGTTAAACACTAAAACTGCTACTCTGACCGAACTTCCTCAGACAAAGTTCAAACAATGTAAAACGATTCGGTATAAATGTCCAAATCCTTAAGCACACCTCCTCATTTAATTACGTCAGTTCCTGCGGAAGTAAATAGATAAATATATTCACCCCATGAACTGCGTATAATGTTCATTAAACCAAAAATAATAATAAAATAGAATGTAAAACACAAATTAAAATACAATATAAAATACATTTTTAAACATACTATTAAATATATTATAAAGTAGTATGCATTAAGACATGCTTAACTAAACACAGGGGACCTCAACATAGTGAAAAAAACCTGTCTTAAACAGTCTATAATTTAATCTATAAATTAGTCTATAAATCAATATTATAATTTAGTTATTTAATATAACCTATCAAACCCACATCGATAAATATAATTATAATTATAGCTATGCCACTGTATATATTACATATGCACACACACACCACGCAATATTATTATGAGAACACATAATGGAAATCCACATAGGACTACTACTAAAACAGAGATGTATGTTCATATCTGCTACTTCTGTATACTGACCAGGCTCTATGAACTGTATACAGACTACACTGCCTGCGTCTGCCCTGTGCATTCATGTACTGTAATTGGCTTGAAGTACAGTAATAATGTTGCATGAGAACATCTCCCACCATCTTCGCCCATGCACTGAATAAGGTACCCTGGGCATACAACTAAAGACATGAGCTCATCTGTGAATACAGCACATGCTAAATGATTGGTGCACACTTCAGCAGATTGCAGACTATAGGCATGAAAAAGAAAGATACAATTACTTTCACACTGGCCGGATAGGAAAAAAAATATGCATCATACTGCAGTACATCGCAGATGGCCTCACTCTGTCCTCTTCTTCCCATTAGTAAAGAAGGTCCAGATGGTACCTCTGCAGGTTACTGTAGTGGTGCATGCATTGCTAGTCTGTTCTGGGAATGCCCGTGGTATCAGTAACTGCCCTGAGTGCCAGGCATTATACCTCTCGACTTTCCTGATTTGTGCAGAATTTACAGATTTAGGTCTTATATATTCGGACTGTCCCTCATAAAAATGTTTAATTTTCTGGCAAATCACTGAAGATTGAAGCTCACTAAATAATGACATATTTGAATATAAGACTTCAACTTCATATTGTTAAGAAAATGCATGCTAACATAAATTCTGCTATTCTAACAACTGTCTAAATTTATAAAAGCAATATTTAAAATCTGTCCAATTTTTGGGCCTGTGTCCCCTCATTATTTTAGGGACCTCATTGTTACCATCTTGGCCCACAGTATCCAACAGCTATGCAGGGTCTACCAGCTACTCACCAACCCCCCATGGACTTGCTCTTTTTTTTTTTGCTGGGGCTGGACATGACTCAAGGGTGATCTTGGATTACAGCTCTTATGTGCTTCCATCTGGTGGGGTGCTATTACCTGTCCACTTCCCTTTCCCCCATCCACCAGGCTCATATTTTTTGCATCCATGGGCAACTCCCCTCTTTGCACCATGCCATGCTTTGCTCATATCAATGAGCATCCTGCCATCTGGGAATGGCACACCCATACCACTCACTTGGACCATGCCAAGCATGAAGCAGAAGCAGTTTTGAGAGACACTGAACATTTTCTCTGTACCTTGAGTGAATTTGCTGGGAACAATGGTTTATTTGCGGATGACATATTGTTAGTTACTATTGATATTCAAACTCTATTCACAGTTATACCCTATGACATGGGAATAGACTCTCAAGAGGTTTTTGACTATGAACACTGATTATCAGATTGGACGAGTAGAACTGTTGGGTTTGTTACTGGAGCTTGTTTTAGTTAATAATGTTTTGATATTTAAAGATGTCTTTGATAGGCAAAAGCTTGGAGTAGCCATGGGGCCCCCCTGCGCTAACAGTTATGCCAACCTTGTTTTGGCTGACTGGGAGAGCAGGGTGGTCCTTTCGAACCACATCTTTACTCCACATTTATTATATTATAAAAGATTTGTGGATGACATCTTTATTTTATGGTGTGGTACACATTTGGATTTGCAGAATGTTGTAGGTTATCTTGAGCAAAACAATGAGTGTTTCAGATTTGTACTGAATTATTCAAAAACATCAACTGAATTCTTGGATGTGAAAGTTGATTTGGTTAATGGTAGTATTCGCAATTCACTGTATAGAAAATCATGTAGGAAAAATGCACTTCTACATTGCTCAAGTATGCACCCCATACATGCTTTTAAAACATAACTAAGGGTCAGTATTTGAGGATGTCTAGACTTCATGCTGAGGACATTGATTATAGAGGAGCCATGGCCAATCTGAGTGAAGATTTCATCAAGAAAGGATATAGTCAGCATGATTTCAACAAAACTTTATGAGAGGTTAATGAAATGTGACACACCAAAGGGAAACCACTTTTTCATAGGACCACTGATGACCAACATCAGATAAGGATACGAGTCCACACAGAGCAATGTCCTTAGATTACCTTTGACTTACATTACCAATATTTCTCAAGTATGTAATATTGTGAATAAATACTGGCCCATTCTATCCTTTAATGATCAAATTAGAGGTATTATAGGTGATAGGCCCAGCTATACAACTTTGATATACTACTACACATCTTTGATATACTACTACACATGTATCACATATGAGTTCAGACAGGCATGGCACTTTTCCCTACAGTTACTGCAGGGCTTGTGCATATATATCAAGCAACAGTGGCTTTGTGCATCCCCTTTTCAACTTTGTATTTTGAGCTAAGTTTTATCTATGACTGTAGGTAGAGATGTTTAGTTTATTTGGCCAAGTGCAGAGCTTGTACTTGTTTTTATACAGGAATGACTACCAGGATGCTCAAGGACCATATCCTTCAACATCTGGGGGACATCAGGATTAATAACCTACTTAATGTATTGGCCAAACATGCTTCTTTAAATTATGGCATGCATTTGAATTCATGGTTTTACAACTAATACCAATAGATAAGAGCGGAGGTAATCATAATAATAGGGTAGAACTTGCTGAGACTAAGTGGATAATAAGAATGCAGGCAGATAAACCACCAGTGATTAACAGTTCTGTGCCTTTAAAGCCAGTGCCAAAGAATGAATAGATTTCATCAGTAATTGATGGAAGGTTATTATTGGTCTGTTTTAATTGGTTTTCGGATTTTTAAACTTGATTTTTTGAGTTGTGTTTTGGATCTAATGAAGGATGCACTGTGTGAAAGTGATTATCCATTTTTTTTGTAATAAACTTTATGTGCTTGGAGATTTTCTTTTTTGCTACTACTGTTTACTCAACTGAGCGACTTTTGGCTGCTGTTAGTAATTTTTCTTGCTTGCTTTATCAATTTTATTAATAACTCCATCTAACTTTGTAGCTTAACACCAAATACTGAAACATGTTTCAAACTTCTTTCATCACCGTTGCCAAACCAGTGACTACAGTTAACACTAACAGGACAACTCAAGGCCATGTAACATGTCTTACCCATGCCCACATACCAGCTAGCCAACCATAATGTCCAGTGACATTCTACACTAATAATATTAAGAAGCAGAGTGTACAGCTCACTCATTCTTTCAACAAAAACAGCCAAATGGCCCAGAAAATCAGGGGGTAAATGAAGGGCGAAGGGCCAGTCCACAGCCATCTTCCAGGTTGCCCTCACAGCCTGTTTCTTACCATTTCTGGCCATCCCAAATCCATGAGGCAAGATGCTGCCAAGCAAATGATTCTCTGTATTATGTTTGCGTCCCCTATGAAATCTTTCCAACATAAAGTATATAACATGAATTGTGACTGCGTCGGTTGTAAACATCAAATACATTCACCACTTATAGATATTCCATCCAAAGAATGAAATGATTGCTTATAAACATATTACACAGTTGTATTTCAGCAATCATAATCAAATGGAAAATCTCTTCCTGTCATGATGGTTGAGATATTGCTAGTTTGAAGGCTCCAACTGAAAACAAACATTCACTCACAAGGATTCTTGAACATACAAAAACAACTTTAAATTAAACAAGTTCAAATCAATATCAGACAGATGAACCCTGTCGGCTGAAAACCAGAGTGTATTTCTCCCTTAATTCCCATTGCCTGAGTTCTCTAAACCCTAATAACATAATTGCTTGTTACTTTATGATTGTTGAGCATGCAAGATTTCTCAAGAGCAGATGATGACAGAGCTCAATGCCAAAACAACTTTGGAATGATCAGTGACCACACTACCAGAAAACTGGGGTAGGAATCTCTTGACACTCATTAGTTCTCAAAAACTGCCTCTTCATAAACCAATCCTAGATTGTTTATATCCTAGATGACTCACCAAAATGTTTCTCCAGGAGTGCTAGCAGTAGAACATAAACCAGGAACAAATACAAACAATCCAAAAACTGAAGGTACTCACCAAAATGTTTGTCCAGGAGTGCTAGGAGTAGAACATAAACCAGGAACAAATACAAACAATCCAAAAACTGAAGGTACTGAAGACACCAGCGAGAAGATTAAAAGTTTATTAGCAATGAGCCAACAAGGTTAAGCACTTTTGTCAGTCTATAACCAAGACTTCATCAGAATCTAAAAATTCTTACAAATAAACCCCATTATTCAAATTCCTTCTTGCACTGCACAAGTTGCCACCTTGACATGTTAAGGAAGGGGTGATAAAGAGGCAATTTATACATCTGCCTAAAATGATTTCTGATGACAATGTTTTTGAGCAAGAAAGTAAACTTCTTGTCATGTTCCAGACAAGAGTGTATCCATTGCAATTGATTGTTAGTATTCATAGTGAGGTTAGTACTAAGGTTAGAAGGCGCCATCCTACCTCTTTTTAGGGGTTCCACTACTCAGATTATGGAGGATATTAATGACACAATACTAAAAATTATAGCAAGGCATTTTTCACAACTTCCAATGTGGACAGTGATGCAACTGGTAACTTACTATGTAAGAAATGGAAAATGTTTTCTTGTTATGGGAAAGATTTTGAGAAGTTTGGTGATAGACCATAATTAGTGTATAGAACAGAGAAGAACTTGAAAAACCTGTTGGAAGGCAGTGAAAAACTGGATTCAAAATCAGCCAAGAGGTGGGGAACCTACAAGTGGGGACTCTGCAACCAATGCAAATTTATTTTTGAGGATAACACACTAGCGTAGGGACCTACACATTGGTTACTTCATTCCACTGCACTTGTAATTCAATAGGTTTAGTATATGTAGCAAGGTGTGCTCAATATTTGTGTTTTTATGTGGGGAAAAAACAAATGGAAATTTTAAGATCGTATTTAAGAGCACAATCTATATATAAGGAATAAGAATGTTAAAAATTATTTATAAGAGCATGTGGAAACACACCCTGATCATTCTTTTTTATTTTTTGGATTGGACTTTGTACCCCAGATTATGAGAAGAGGGCCATGGGAAGATCTTACTGAATACAGAGAAATGATGTGGCAAGTAAGGCTGAATGCTTGTATGCCCCTTGGCCTTAATGAATGTATCTCAATCAGTAGTGTACTGCGTTTAAAATCATACAAAGTGTAAACCCTGCACTTTATGTTTTAACTACCACCTTCATTTATACTTGACAAGATAGGATTAACAAATTTGTTTTGGTTCTAAATTGACGTGGTGGTCATGTGATTTTTTTATTATTTAAATATTGTAGAATTTGTTGAACATTTAGATTCTGATAAAGTCTTGGTTATACACTGATGAAAGCGCTTAAATCTTGTTGGCTCACGACTATAAAACTTTTAAACTTCTCACTGGTGTCTTCAGTACCTTCAGTGTTTGGAGTGCTAGGAGCAGCCTTTCCATTATTCAAATGCACTGCTGCCCTATAGGCAGCTCAAACCATGAAAGAATGCTTTAAAAATAATTATACAGGTACTATCTGCATGGAAATCAAAAAGAAAATAAACCAAAGATTGAACAATGGCTAGCTAACACAACTCCTAAACAAGGCTGAAGATAACCAGTGCCTTACCATTTTAATAACTTGAACTAACTGCCCCTGCCTAGTGAGACGGAACACTCTCCCAATGCAAAATGAATAACCAGACCTAGGCAGGACCTGATTTATCAGATCCCCTCTTAACATACTGTCTAAAACCCTATGTGATTGCCTGGTCACTTGGGAGACTAAACACTAAACCGTCCGTTGAGAAGGTAGATGACAAATTGTGAAGGGTTATTAACCATTTTACTAGGTACAGCAATAAACAAAGTAACCTGTTCAAATACCACATATCCTGGCTCTTCCTGGGTTGACCATTCATAGATCTATGAGTCTAAAAAGTGTGACGAAATTTTGCTCAATTGGTACCTCATTTCCAAGATAGAGACAAACGGTTTCCTTGACTCAGAAAAACTTCCCAATATAGCAATGGAAAAATGTGGCCCAGACCACATAATTATGATAATCTGTTGTTAATGAGTAGAATGCTCTCAAAATGGATTCCAGCATTTTTTTCTCAGTGGGTCTTCTACCATCAATGGATATCCATTTCATCTAGTCCCAACCCATTAGTGAAAGTCAGATAAACCTGAATCCCTGAAAAAATGCAGCTTGCTACTAAATGAATATGCATGGCCTTAACTGCCTCATTGAGCATACATCTGGACGCGTTTTAATGGGTAATCATTGAAGATGACCCCTCCTCTAATCTCTTGCTATACATCTATCCTCAACCCCTTTTCCCATTTTGCACAAGGGGTATGGGTGTCACTTCAGCAGTGGCAATCATATCGAGCCAAGGTTTACACCACCAGTAGGCTCAACATCTCACTCCTTTGTAATGTCAAACAAAAGAAATGCAAAGCAGCCATAGGAAATTTTTTGGAGCTGTCTGCCTATGATCTGTTAAATAAGAATGGTAGCACTCTTCACCAATCAATCACAAATGTGAGGAAATAATGGTTGGTAATTCTTGCATCTCTGGGGTCAATGGGCCAAAATTTAGAATTTGCAATTGAGAGAAGGTGTCAACTATATTTTCAAACTTACCTGGAATGTGCTTTTCATTGAAGCATAAATATATTCGATGACTATGTACAAATAACCTAAGTAAGAACTGAACCCATCTAGATTTGGATACCTTTTTCTAAGTTTGTGGACTACTGCCTTGTTAACACATTGGCTGTAAAATAGATCTTGCCAAAATACAATAACCATCTCTTCTGGCATAATCACTTAAAACGTCATGCCTTTTTTGCACTCAGCTGAACTTGACTTGCCATGGGGCTGAAACTAACATCCTCCACAGTATTTCGCTTCACCAGACCTCCTGTAGCATTTGTGAATAAATATAAAGCCTGCGAATAAATAAAATTGCTTTACCAAAATGACATTTTGGTTTAGTTGGTTAAGAATTGCCAGTAAATGCAGAGGTGTCCTTTTACTCTGGATGATAGCCTCACCATGTGGTACTTCTAATGACCCCTTTTCAGCATGTTGGACAATGCCTGGTAAGAACTTTTCCAGGGGCAACACCATCACACACAAAATATAGGCGCCCCACAACCTTCTGTGTTCTCACTTTCCTTTTTTTTTTGCCCTTCAACATTTCTCAGTAGCCTTCCTTAAATAGTGAGCCCTACTTTACAACAGATGAAAAGTAGATGAAACTGCATGAATTTCCAAACCTAGAAACAAGCCTATAACCTTGTAATCTGTAGGAGGAACCCCAAGGTCTTTAGAGAAGAGAGTGAATATATCAGAGCCCACTTTGGCACCTACTGCTCCATGACCCACCACCAAGAAGTCATCCAAGTAGTGCACCACAGTCTGTAGCAGTGGTCTTTACTGTTATGACCAGTGTAGGACAAGCTGAAATCATTTGAAGATAAGCCATGGCACATCCCATGAGCATGGCTGAGTTAAAGAAGAATTGATCATCAAAATGCAATCCTAATAGAAGCCAGTCTTCTTCCAAGATCAGTGATAAATGAAAAGTAGTTTCAATGCTGAGCCTGGCCAGTCAGGGATCAATAACCCTCCTAATAATGCTGATGGCATATTTTAAGGATGTATATTGTTCCTTAATGTCCACTTCTTAATGCAATCATTAACAGATTTCCCTTGTGTAAATGATTTCCCTTGTGTAAATGCGGGACGGTGGTGAATGAGCCTGTAGACTCATTCTTTTTACTAATAGGCCCAATGTGAAAACTTTAAAGGAAACAAAAGGAGGATTTTAGAAGAGACCCAAAATCCTACCCACCATGGCCTCTTAGGGAGCAAGTCCCTGACTATGGCTTCCTTGCCCTTAAGAGAACATAAATTCTTATACAATTTTAAAGAAGGACTAGTACCCGAAAAACAAAAGTAAAGCCTCTCAGGATTTCCTATGTCTACAGATAATCCAGATAGGAATTCACCAGATAGGCTAGAATGTTGACAATGATTAAAGCTAAATGCACTGCAAACCCTGAAAGGGGTGACCTGCCCAACTTTCCACAAACACAGGTGCTCCATGTTATCAGAGAACTCTGTGGGATCTCACTTATTCATGGAAAAGGGATGCAACTGTCAATATCTTTTATAAAGCATTTTACTGCAGGATGTCCTTTCCTGCAAAGAGAATACATATGCCCAAAGTAACAAGTCAAACTAACACATTGGACCCTATCAAATACCAACAGGCCCTCTGTTTACCTTTAAGGTCATCATCTCTCCCTGGTGCTGTGTGACTGGATTTGTCAGTTATGACTCCTAACCATGGGTCTGCAGGGTACTCACCCCTTTTCAAGGTCTTATTGACTGTATTTAATATATTGAACTTCTGATCATATCAGAGTCTTTCTGGGCCACATTTGAAGCTATAAGCCTATCGAATGATAAGAAAGTGGGTTAATAAGGAAAGCGCATGCCGAGATTATTTCTCCAAAATAACGACAACACAGATGTAACCTACCACCCAATTGTCCTTATTGATTCTGAATTTCCAGTTTGCTTCTTGCTGACTGCTGCCACGGCTACCATTAAAACTTTAGCTTTTCCACAATCCGACTGCAGGATCCAAAGAATGTCTTCAAGATCTACTAAATCAAATACATCCACGCATTCACCCCTGACATGTTTGTTCATAACTGCTGCATGAATGTGTGTTATAATGGATACCCGTGATGCAGCCAAAATGGGCATTTTTCCTCCCTGTTTTCAATGATGGGCAATATTGTCTGTGCCATCTGCCCGAAAAGAGTGAGAAATACTGGAAATATGCTCCCCCCATGCAAGACACTCTGCTGCAGGGAAGAAATTCCCTTCTCAGTGAGTAGATAAAACAGCTTTAACCTCCAATCCTCTCATAGGTAGGTACTAGGCTATCAGCCCAAGGGCCTAAGTAAGCCTAACCAACAAGGTTTCCTGGCTTACACCACCCAAGAAAGTTAATTTCCTGTGCCCTCATCGAGCAAAGCCACAGAAGTGATCCCTGGGGTCTATTTCCCATCCATTCATCAAGATATTTGAGGAGTGCTAATGAGAAACTTTGCTTGACATAGATAGGTAGCTTGTTCTAGAGTATAGGAGGTCTCTGGGACAGGACTCTATCCCCCAGCATGTCCTGTTTATTTTTTTTTTCCCAAAAACTTTTTATTGAATTATTGAATAATACAATATGACAACAACAACAAAGACAATAAACATATGATATTAAGATTTTAGGAGTTAGCTGAAGTTACAAATCATTTATAAAACGCATTTAGCCAACTCATATACAGTATAACCTAAAACAACTATATACATTATATACAAGGGCAACCGAGCAGTACTAAATGTTATATATATATAGAAATATGAGTAAAAGATGTATATAAGTGGTATTATAATATGTGTACACAAGTTAAGGGATATCAAGCTATTATTCACAATTTATTATATATAAGACTTTTTCTAAAACTTTATTGTTAAGAGCCAATTTTTTGGGAGTTTTCACTAATGTTTTCTGTGCATAAATGTATGAAAGAGCCAAAGATTTGACATTATTCCAATTTAACTTAGTGCGATTCAGCCAATTTTTAGTAATATAGAGTTTTATAAGTGAGCATATATATATTATCACATGTGTATCCAATTTGGAGAGATATGTCACAGGTATGTGGAGAATCACTAATTCCCATGATAAAGTAGATTTGTGGTACCCCATTTTTTGTAAGCGCACTTTCAGTGAAGTCCAAAGTTTATGTGAATGGTAACAAGACCATAAAACATGTAAGAGGTCAGCACAGGGGAAAGAGCAGCAATTACATGAAGAAGATTTCTTAGCATCAAATTTATTTAGCTTGGAGGGAGTGTGGTATGCGTTATTATTTATCATTAGTTGAGTATAAAAAAATTTCTTGAAGGGGGAGTATTCCAGAGTACTCTTGATAGCAGAGATCTTCTGATCTCCAGATAATTGAGAGTTGTGTTTATTCCAATAGTTAGAAAAGAGGCAATCTGAATGATGCATTGTTACATTTAATAAATTATATGATTTGGATAACATTTTCTCAGGAAGTGATAGGGCTTGGATTATCGTGTTCAAGTTGGAAAGATCCTGTTTACTTGGCTTAATATGTGCGTATTGTACATTGACGGTTTCTCTTAGTTGACGTAAGATAGAAATGTATTTCCATTCATTTGATATAACTTACGTATGTTGGTTAGGGTCTCATGCTTGTATTTCAAAAGATCCCACACATTAAAATTTTTTTTTATAGGAAAGCTTGATAAATCAATTTGTGAGTTGTTAAGCTTAATATTGGGATTTAAGTGAAGAGGCTGTAGTAATAAAGAAAATTCATCAAGGTTAACTAGTTTTAGTATCTCCTGGAATGACAATTTTCTGTTTTAAGTATTTAGATATTTTATAGGTATCAATGACTTCCATTGATAGAAAAGGCAAGGCAGACGGGTTAATATTCTTGGTTAGACTATATTGATACCAGATTTTGGTCCAAGTAGGGTATTGGTTATATCTACTAGTATTTAGTTTAGAGATGCATAATAGCTTATTAGCCAAAATAATTAAATAGTATAAATGAAAGTTTGGTAAGCTTAGTCCACCTTTATTTTTAGGGATTGATAATTTGGCATATGAAATTCTAACTGATTTAGGATACCATAGAAATTTAGCTAACTCTTTGTTAATTTTAGAGAAGAAAGATTTAGGGGTAATTTGATCCACGGCATTAAAGTGGAAAAGAAATTTAGGGAGAATATTCATTTTAATTATTGCTGCTTTAGATAAAAGTGATTAAGTTCAACCTTTCCCATCTACGTAAATCAAGCATAATTGATGACCATGTTTTTGTCAGATTATTTTGAAAAGTAGAGAGACCATTATGTTCAAAATGAATCTCTAAATATTTAATGCTATTAATAACTCGAAAATCAGATTCAGGGAATAAGTATGGTTTATGGGCCAAAGGATTTAAAGGAAAAATGTGTGTTTTATGGGAGTTGATTATGTATTCCGAGGCCTGTGAAAATCTATCTATGGCATTTACTATCTTTTTAAGGTCTGTATTTGGTGTTTGGAGGTATATTACTAAATCATCCGCAAAAGCCAACAGGTGGATTTTGATGTTTAGAATTTTGGGTATCCTATGAAAAGAGTTTTGCACTATATATAATAGAAGTGGTTCAATGTAAATATTAAATAGAAAGGGGGATAATGGACAACCCTGTCTAGTACCATTTGTAAACTTTATGGGATTAGATGTATTTTTATTAATATAAAGGACAGTAGTAGAGTCTTTGTATAAGGTTTTAATCAAGTCAATATATGTAGTGGGTATATTAAAACAGGCCATAGTTTGGAAGAGAAATTCCCAATTCACTCTGTCGAAAGCTTTCGATGCATTGAGTGTCAATTCATAGTATGGATTATTATCTGCTTTGGTAAAATGAATAAGAGAGTCCAAGATTAAAGTATTGTCCCATGTATGCCTATGGGACATAAATCCTGCTTGATCTTAAGAAATTATTGATGGTAAAACTTGTTTCAGTCTGTTAGCTAAAAGAGAAGCTAAAATTTTAATTTCTACATTGATTAAAGAAATGGGTCTATAATTATGAGGATCAGATCTATCCTTATTGTTTTTCAGGATAAGTATGGTTTTTGAGATGTTCCAATGTAGATCTGATATACCATTTATTTTTATATAATTGTAGACTTTAAGAAGGAAAGGCGCAATCACTTTCTTGAAGGTTTTAAAAAATTCAGCTGTAAAACCATCTGGGCCTGGTGATTTACTAGGTTTGAGTCTATCAATGGACTCACAGATTTCCCGGAGGCTTAACGGAGCAGAGAGGATATGCTGTTGTTCTTCATATAATGTAGGGAATTTGATAGAATTTATATAACTATCAATATGTTGTTTTATCTTAGGATCAGATTCTTTGGAGTAAAGCTTTGTATATAATGCAGTGAAAAGTTGCATAATTTCCCCATCAGTGTTATACAACTTGTTCTTATATTGTATAAGTGATAACCTAGGAGGGGTATAATTGTTTTTAATTATTCTAGCTAATACTTTAGAGGGTATCTGAGCCCATTCAGAGTAGGTAGCTAGAAGCCTTTGTTCTAAGATAGAGAGATTGTGTTGGTGCAAGAGTAATAATTCTTTTTGAGCATCCAAAATGTGTTTATAATAAGAAGGATTTGGATTTTGTCTATGTTGATTTTCAAGGGTCTGAATTCTTAGTTTTAAGAAAGATTCTTTATCTCTATATTGCTTTTTAAGATAGGAGGCTTTATTAATTAATAAGCCCCTTAAACTTGCTTTACAAGCGGCTCATTGTATATCATAGGGAATATCAGTTGTATCCAGATTGTTATACATTTCCTGTATTGTTTCGATGGTTAGTTTATGAATCTCTTTGTTAGAGAACAGATTATTATTCAATGACCACATATTATGTATAGATTTACATGATGATTTAGAATCAAGATTAAATCTTAATGATATTCTTGAATGGTCTGAAAGAAATCTGGGCTCTAAGGCATAGTCAACTACCGGGTGCGAAAGAGGATCAGAAATAAGGAAGAAATCTAATCTTGACAATGCTTTATAGCATTTTGAGTAATATGTGTATATATCTTTTCGATTTGAGTATTTTGCCAATGACATCGGATCCATAAGATCAAAATCTAACATTAGATCTTCAAGGACCATGGAAGCTTGGTAATTATAAAAAGGCGACCTACTAGTATGATCTGCATCAGGATTAAGAATAGCATTCCAGTCCCTACCCACAATGATATAATGGTCTTTGAATGATGTAAGTAAACTGTATATCTGAAGAATAAAAATATGTTGATAGTTGCAGGGACCATAAAGGTTAAGAACTAAAACCGGTCTATCAATGTTTTGTATACTAGTGATAAAGTAGCACCACCTTCCATTTGTGTCATATTTCTCATCTATAATAACTCCTTGGAAGTTTTGTTTTACTATAATTGCCACCCCCCCTAGAATTAGAGCTGTCTCCTGCCGCTATTATTCTTTTAACCCACCTCTTGGTTTTATCTCTGTACCATTCATCTCTAAGTAAATGTGTCTCTTGTATAAAACATATATTAGTTTGAGACTTAAATATTAAATGAAATAATAGCGATTTTTTATCTTTGTTATGTAGCCCCCTCATATTCCATGAATCAATATTTAGGGGCTTAATCATGGAAATTTGAAAAAATTGTGTAAAGAGAGATAAGTAGTTTGTATTGTTGGCATACTAAGGGGATTAGAGAGCTTGATCCCATTTCTTCTAATGTAAGTATGTTGTTGATTTGAAAAGAGTTGCTAATAATATCCCTAAAGCATTCCCTCACGTCTAACCCGGTGCCTACCCACCCTCCCCTATCTTTGAAGGAAATACAAAAACATACATGTGTGAAGATAATAATCTCGGTTGCCCACACACTCAAGATAACTATTATAATCATACAATGAGTCCTGAAAAGGACTATTAATACATTTTGACAAGCTATACATATATACAAAGCCATGAAAAACAAAAACGCCCGCCATCCCATAATCACCCTAGTTCATATACTCCAATTTAATTTGGTTCTATTTGTGGCAAATTAAATAATTTGTGCATCTAGCCAGGGAGTATGTAAAAAATTAAAAAGTGACTATTAATCTTTAAGATGTACACTAAGCTTTGTTGTATCAGGCATGTTAAAACTAAAGATGGCATGGTATCTAACAATAGGAGATATATGCTTTTTAACAATATTTGATCATCATTCCGATTTTACTAGTCAGACCTAACTATAAGCAAGCCATTAATTCATTAAAATATGTAATAACACCAAGAGCTCAACTGGGCTTACTTAATTTTACAGTTTAAACAAGACTATAGCTTTCTAAAAAAATCCCCTCATATAGCCAACACCCAATATATTTGTGTAACTAAGACTATAATTAAGGTTACTGACACCTAATATCCTCTCAATTGTTTGAGGATATATTTTATTGGCATGCATATACAAAGTGATATGTACCTATGATAAGCTATAATATTTACACAGAAATAGGAACATTTATACTATTATGTTAAGAAATGATTACAAGACAACCCAACATCTCTCTTCTGGAGCTATTAAGTATCAATATTGAACCTAGGTATTATTCACTGATTACTTCCCCGTTAATTCAGACTTGATATTACTAACCATCCAATACATATGAAAGAAATAATAAACATTCTACTATATAATAAAGACAAACATTTCATCTTTAACATAACATATTTCATTAACAATAATGCACCCTATGGATTCTCACAATTTCAGGCGAGTAATATAATGAAAGCTATGCACTCAAAAAGAAAAAAAGGAGAGAATAAAGAAAACTTGAATTATCAACTATCATATTTAGAATATAATTAATCCAAACTAAATATGGGATTATGGATCCACAGGAGTGTAATACATCTTGGGCAGCCACGGTGGTGCAGTGGTTAGCATTGCCGCCTCACAGCAAGAGGTTCTCCGGTTCAATCCTCGGCTGGGGTGCCTTCTGTGTGGAGTCTGCATGTCCTCCCTGTGGTCGCGTGGGTTTCCTCCTGGTGCTCCGGTTTCCTCCCACATCCCAAAGACATGCTGCAGGTGGATTGGACACTCTAAATTGGCCCTAGGTGTGCGTGTGAGTGTGCCTTCTGTGGAAGGTTGGGCGCCGGGCTGGTAACTCGACACCGTAAAACTCCACTGCCAATTAATGTGCGGACAAGGTGATCCGCTGTGGCGACCCCTAACCGGGAAAAAGCCGAAAGAAGAAGAAGGAGTGTAATACATCTTAGATATCAGGAATTAAATCAACATATAAAATACAAGTAGTCAAGGAATTCATATCCAACCTGCACATATTCGTAGAGTTGCAGTCAACTTATCATTCCTTTCAGAAAATGGATATGAGGGAGATATGAAATTTAGGAAACATAGAAGTATATTTTAAGCAGTTGCCACATATTTCCAACAATGTGTTTTGGGTTGTAAAACATCCAAATCTACAATAAAGCTAAGTCAGATTTCCACTGTTGAATGTCTTCGCGCCAATCAAGGTATTATTTAAGCTCTTGCTGACTAAATACCTTAGTGAAATCAGAAGATATGTATATATCTCTGATAAATACTATCAATAGTATTACAAAGTTTCGAGGAGTTACCCCATTGTTTATATAGAACGGATGAAAATTAATGTATTGTGGATCTCTATTGTATCTATCGCCGATGATTTACAACGAGTAGGTGACTATTTAAGCTTACCAGCTATATTGCGAGTCTGCGCATGACCAGCACCTATAAGTGGAAGTCTTTAGGAGCATAAATAAAGTTGAACAGAAGCCACACCAACGCAGTACTTATGATGTCCTCGTTTTTATTCTCCGTTTAGATTGTGGCAGCTTATTTGAAAAAGAGTGTGATCCTACGAAAATTTACAGATGAGCTTGCAATCTGTAGCAGCAAAAAATTAGTGGTAGCATTTGTTAGACCAGCAATAACAAAGGAAAAACGGCTGCTGCAAAAGAACTGAGCTGAAGATCCGCTGCTGTTTCCTAATAGTGTTTCAAATTTGCTAGTTGAATGAAGCAAAGGTTCCTATTATATACAAAGCAGTAGCTATAGCGCAGTATAAGACACTCAATGGATGAGGAATAAAAAATAAAACATGAATAATGAATAATGTGATCAGGAATTTGTATACAATTTCATTCCTTTTCCTTTTGCATTCTGATATGTATCAGATTACATAAAAAGAGTATATTATGCAGACCAGTCAGTCCTCAATCAATATCATAGCCTCATGCTAACTGTATTTCTTATTAGCCAGAGAGACTAGCCGGCACTTCATTAAATAAACTTTGAAAGATAACTTTCGCTTCTTGTGGAATAGTTGCAGAGTGTCTTTTTTCCTTGTATATGAAGGATAACGTGTTTGGGTATCGCATCTGAAATTTAATACCCCTTTTAATTAGGTCTGCGCAGTATGGAGACAATTTTTGTCTGTTCAATTTAATTTGAGGGGGCAAGTCCTGTGAAAAAGTAAGCTTGTGTTTGTTCCATACAAATTGTTTCTGGTTTCGTGCTGCTTCTAATATTTTTTGAGTATCCTGGAAATTCAATAATTTTGTGTAAATAAGCCTAGGTGTAGTAGCATCCTGACGGGCACGCAACGCTCTATGTGCTCTCTCTACAATTAGGCTCTCTGCATAACTGTCAGTATTTAATAATGCCAAAAATATTTGTTTCGTAGTTACTAGTAAATTTTGGTTTTCGTAACTTTCTGGTAAGCCTCTTATTATTACATTGTTTCGGCGACTTCTCGCTTCTAAGTCAAGTATTTTATTCTGCATCTCAGCGATCATAGTATCTTTGGCAAGTACATCTTTATTTATTGTTTCTAATATTATTTCACTAGCTTGACTTTTATTTTCAAGAATATCAATTCTTTCAGTAATCTGTTTAAGTGACTTGCCAAAGTCTGTGAGTTGCTCTGAAAGGCTTTGTATAGCATTTTGCATGGGCTGTAGTGCCAATTTTAGATCCTCAAGATGAAAACCTGTGTCAGATTTCTCTTTGCTATTTATTTTGGTATTATCAATACCTTGTTTGGCAGTTCTTAATCTTTTTGAACTAGAGTCTTTTTCTGGTGAGAGCAACGAGGAGAACTTGGCCTTTGTTGTATGAGTCTCCATGTTGTCAGAGTTACCAGCCATACCCAGACTTCGAATGTGAAAACAGGATAGTTGACAGGAAAATGGCCCTCATATGCACGTGGCACCAGTCTCGAAGGCCAAAAAAGATTAGAGACAAATTAATTTATAAGTTTGAGGTATTTCTAATATAAATACCGCCGGAATACAGTATTGAGAACCTCTTAGAATTAACTCCTGAGGCAAATTCTGACTAGAAAAGCATTTGAATTTGGTGTTTTTTTCGGAGTGTATTAGGAGCGCCGTGAAACAAGGTGCAACCTAGACAATGTCCATCTTGCCAATCTTCATGTCCTGTTTATTGTGATGACAAGGTTTAGGTCCCTAGAGCATGTAGCATGGAGGGATTGGGATTTCTTTAGGTGTAGCATGTCCAACAGCTCTGGATTTAACAGATTTATATGTTAGGCAGAAATCTCTTCGGAGTAGGTGATATACTACAGAGTAAAGCTGGAGTTTTTTGAGACGGTCAGTGTAGGGCATCTGTTTGAGGCCAGTAATCCTCTTTTTGAGGTACTTTTGTGGCCTTTTCAGCTGCTGCAGATGTCTTGTGAAGTACATTCCAAAAGGGACGTTTTACTCTACAATGGATCTAATGAGTGCTGAGTAGAGGGGAACAATGACCTCTTTTTTCCTGGATGAGAACCCTTTTGTGATGAGGTGTGCCACATAGAAGGATTTCCTGACTCCTGTGGCGATGTAATTATCAAAAGAGAGACTACTGTCCACCTGGGTCCCAAGGTCTCTTATCACACATTCGGCATTAAGTAGACTGCCATTTATGTGGTAGTTCATGGGTACAGAGTTTTTAGGAAAGGTGATGACAATGCACTTTTTGGCATTGAGCTTGAGGCCATGCCTCTGAGAACAAGCATCTGTCTCAGTGAGGCCCTTCTGTAGGATGTCCACATCATTTGGCGACTCGACTATGGCTCCTAGTTTGCAGTCATCTGTGAACCACTATTTACTTTTGAGTTGACTGTCCAAAATCTGTGCCTGACTCAAAACCAAATGAGAACATTAAAGATAGTATGACAGAAAGTGGCACGGCAAAAATAAATTTAGACATCAATCTGCTTGTGATGCTACTTTTCACATAGACAAGTTCCTAACCTGAACAGATCTCAATACCTGGCAGTGGTACCAAGCTGCCTGGATTTCTTATAAATAAGTGTGATATTTTGCTACAGATGAGGGCATACATGCTGGAAAAGAAGGAGAAAGTGGATCTAAATCATCAAAAACTGGCAAAATACTTACAAGGAGAAATGGGAAAAGAAATGCAGAAAATGTTAAAAAGAAAATAAGAGGATAATAATATTGGCATTATATCCCTTAATGTGAAAGCAGCATCAGATCTCTTTAGAAAGATTAATGGTGCAAAAATGGTGCTTTATCTATAGTTTGATGTTATTCAGTTACTGGATATTCACTTGACACTTAAGGCACAGAACTGTAATTTGAAACTTTATGTATTCTGCCTCAGCCAGACTATCTCAAACTCTTGGTTACAAGCGAATACAATACAGTATACCTCTCAACTGTCCACATTTTCACAGAATGTCCAGAGTTTTGCTTCAAAATTTCAGTTTGTTCATCATAAAATTTGAAGCTTTCTGGAAAATCACTGGTATGGTCTGAGGAATTAAATCACAACGACATACGTTTGAATTTCAAACTTCATATTCTTTAGACAATGCATTTTAACACAAGGTCTATTATTTTATCTATTTTCTAAGTTTGTAAGAGCAATATTTAAAATCGGTCCCTATTTTTGGGCCTTTGTCCCCTCCATTATATCAGGCTTTGTCCAGATTTCTTCATGTTACTCTCTGAAATAATCTTACTCCAACTCCTAAACAGCACAGACATAAAACCCCTGGCAACTCCCAACACAGCTGCTCACATAAACAAACCAGTCAATCCCCATAACGTTACAACACATCACCCACCGCTCAGTTCCCCATCTGCTGTTAAACAAACTGAAATTACCAAACCATACCATACACCCCATTACACCTTTATAATATTCTCAACAAAATACTGCTTAAACATACATCTGTGCCTTACTCAGCTACTCAAAAATTATGCTATGCCAAATTTCCTACAGCCTACCACTTCATGTGAGCCCTCCTAATCAACAAACTCTCCATCAGCTCCACCCTTTTCATCCAACCACCCAATCAATGACCACTGTCCTATAACTTTATACGTCCATCTATGTATCACTACAAACCTATCTCAAATCATTGCATTCTGCATAAAAACACTACAGATTACTTTTAAACACTGCTTTCTGATCCAAGAGCATAACTTAGTTGCAAAAGACAATTCAAATGAAGTCACACTCATACTTGCCAACCTCGACCATTCACTACAAGAGAGATTTTTACCAAAAACCTCATTTCAAAATCCCATTAAAAATAAATGGATGGCCAATGAACTAAAAAAATACATAAACTTAGAGAGAGTGTCAAGTGAGAATGAAAAGAACCCCTCACAATCCACCTGTGACCATTTTCTGCTATTGTGGAACCTAGCCAAAAAATCCTATCAACATACAATTAGCTATAATCAAAAGAAATTCTGAATTTTGGAAGCTAATAAATAATATTATTGGACACATTCACCCCCCCCCTCATATAGATTCTATCAAAACTTCCTATGCCTGTCTCACAGCCCCTGACTAACTACACTTCCCCTCCACTCTGACATTCTGAATACATCTACCAACACTTTACCCACAACTATCCCAGCCTTCTGATGCCACTCCTTTCTATTTTAAAAGGATAACTATCAAAGGTACTTAGACTTCCATCCACAGTCCAGATATACTACATACCTGGCTGATCACTCATCTCACTCTGTCAAGAACACTTGCTCCCCACACTAAACATGACTAACCTCTATTAAAAAAAATAAAATAATGCATGCGCAATGGCTTCTCACACAATGAGTCATTGCTGGTGTAAAAGCACTAACTTCTAGAGATGGAGATGCAGGATAACAATGGGCATTGGCAAGACAAAAATACTGATCTACAGTAAGTGGATGGGAAATAGAAAATTAATTCCAGAGATCACTCCAGCGGCTCTACTCGACAGATGCACTGGGAACTAAGATCAGGTGGCACAATGCCAGGGTAATCATATGGGTTAGGCTTGTAAAGGCTCCAGGGCTATTAGCCTAGTACACACCTATGAAGCTACACCAACTTGCATCAAAATTTCTAGAACTAAATAATATACCAGCAAGCATGTTTTGTAGCCCTACAGACTTTTCTATCAAATGAGGATTGACTCAGTTGTATTTGTATTAAATGTGTTTTAACTTAACCGTGACACTGTTTTATTTAGATGAAATGTGTTGTAGATCAACTGTACTAAGTGTGTGTGTGTGTGTGTGTGTGTGTGTGCACACTCGCATGTATTGTTCGTGTCTTTCGGTTTTGTCCCGGTTAGGGGTCGCCACAGCGGAACTCCGGTCTACTACTGATTGGCAGTAGATTTTTATGTACTGGCTTGCCGGGTCTAACGTACAACCTTCAATGAAGGAATGCCCATTCACGCATGTCGCCACACAGAAGACGCCCTAACTGAGAATCGAACGAGCAACGTCTGTGAGGCGACAATGCTACTGCAGCACCACCACCACCGCAGCACACGTATATCACACATAATATATATATATATATATATATATATATATATATATATATATACACATACATACATACATAAATACACACACACATTATATACATATATATATATATATATATATATATATATATATATATATATATATATATATATATATATATAAAATGTGCACGCGCACACACACACACACACACACACACACACACACACACACACACACACACACACACACACACACACACACACTAGCAAAGCTAGAAGGGTGGTCTCCACCAGGCGGCACTTCTTTATGGATAGCAGTAATTACTTAAAAAAACACTTCTCAACACTGCAGTGGCAGTGTCTTTTCCTTTAAGGAGGATCCTACGCACATACTCCACCACGAATGTAAATGGGTCAAGTTATTCCATATTTGTGCATGAAATTTAAGTTACCATAACAGTTCAGAGTGATAAAAAGTGTGTTTGCGCTTTTATTTGTAAAATGGCAGGATGGATTTGTCCTCAATCATAGCTATGTAGGATTTTACAAAATGGCATTTGTATCGAGTCAGAGCTACCCAACAGGTGGTGTAAACCTTGGCTGGAGATGATGGTTACTGTTAAAGTGATACCCCGACTGGCTAACCACACTTGCAAAAATGTTAAAAAGGGGTTGGGGATGGACGGATAGCTGTTCTGTTAACAGAGAAGGCACGCACGCGTGTGTGTGTGAATGACTGATAGTGAGAGAGACTTTACCATTGTGAGTCAACTTGCAAGCAGTTGTAGTCATGGATCTAGTGACATTACATCCAATGTTGGCATCATGAATGTGGGATGATGATACAAGGAAGTGCTGTGTTACTTTAAAAAAGAAGAAAAGGAACATTTCAGTTTCAGACTTTATATGCTTCAGAAAATGCAAGTCAGCATTTTCAGTACAATAATTGCCGAAATTATTTTTAAAATATTGTTTTACAAAATTGGGGCATACTTTTTTGCAGTACTTTTCCCTTTTCAGTCATTCCAAAGAAACTCTCTCAAGGCTTTTTTCTTGTTCCTTTAACTCCTCACTCAAATGCGGAGTCAGGATGAACCTGACAAACTTCTTTAGGTGACAAAGAGTCTGGGACAATGGTGGAAAACCTTGACTTGTCCTCCTTTAGCATTTGTTTTGGCTGGGGAAAAAGAGGGCAGTCAGTGTGCAGCATACGTCTTTGATTATGGAGGCATGGAGGGTGACGAATTACTTGCACTGGGGACAAAGGGCCATTTGTTTTTATGGATTCTCTATTTACTAAGGAATTGTTCAAGCACTTGTTTAACAAAGTAGTGAGTGTGTTTGCTTTCTTTTTTATATAGACAAGTAATCCCTTGGAGAATTGGTATAAGGGTTGCTAGTAGTATAGAAATTCAATATTACCAACAACCGCTTATACAAACTCTCCAAGGGGATGGCTTGTCTATATAAAAATGCTAACACATGCACTCCTTTCTGTGTAGAAATAGTGGTATTGAATTAAAATGCACAGCAGATGGTATGGAAAAAGAGTTAGTCAACAAATGGGCTACAACACATTTCTGTAGATCAGCAGGAACAATAGAAACTCATTTAGTCTAATTTCATTCACACTGTGCAAATTAGGACTGTAAAATTCATTTTAAACAAAAGTTTACTTTGAAATGTGTCTTAGCAAGGCTGTTAAAGTGAGTTTCACCTGTGGCAGAATAACAGATACAAGTTAAAGATATTCTTCCAGGTTTGTAGCAATGAAGTCATGCTAGAATTACATCTGCACTCTTTTGTAATAATTTCTTCCATCAAAGAAGGGGGTGACTTTCTAGGCAGTGGATACATATAAGAAGCAAAGAAGCCTGTTTCTAAACTATGCAGCATCTATTTGTTTATAATACAAATGAGGTAAGCCACGGGGCTTCCTGTACTTTTGATCTAGTCCAGTTCTTTCAAATCTCATTATGTGCATTATCCAACTAAAATAATGACACATTCTAACATACCTTACTCTGTATAAGTAACTGTAAAATAAAAGAAGGTGGAACTAGACTGTTCTATTAGTGAGCATTTGTTTTTATTTTTCTGAATTATCACTTTTTTGATTTTTTTGGCTATAATTCAAAATTAATTTTTTGCACAATTTGAAACGTTAAGAGTGATTTATTCTGTTTATTCAGATGTGTAGTTTAGCCTTCTTTTAGTAAGGTTTTCATGCCATGAAAAAAATCTAAGACACTGCCAGAAGTCCATTGGTAGGTTAACACTTCAGCTGTTATAAATAAAGTCCCTCTAGAACATCCTCCTCTGGAGGAGATGCCCAGTAACTATGAACCTATTACCAGATATTCATCGTGTTACACTGCTGCAGTCATTACACTTGGGTTATCCCGCCGTCAGGCGGTTCCCCAGTGGCCTGAGTTCTAAAATCTTGGTCCAGCGTCGGTTGCTGTCGCCTCCTCCCTGACGTCAGTGTGACAGGGGTATATAAGATGCAGCAGACGTCATTTTCTTCAGTCTTTCTTGCTGCGAGGTGCCCGAAGCAAAAGCAGTTCGCAAGTGCCGGTCGGCCGACTCCCGAGATTTTCATTCCGAATCCAGAACCAAAGTCTTCTACAAAGCTAAGCACCCCATTGGGGAAACTTTTTCTTGCCTCAGACCGATGTCAGTAAAAGTTAATAACTGTATTTCTTGGGGGAAGCAAATACCTCATAAGGATTTCCATTCCTATTGTATCCCATGCCTAGGCCCAGACCACAATGTCACTGGTTGTCGGTTTTGTGCTAGGTTTAACAAGTGCACTATTAAATGTTGGTTTGATTTTGCCCGACATTACTTTGGGAGAAAATTCAATTACACCATGCCGTTGGAACGTCCGACAACCAGAATACATAAAAAGTGCAAAGACAAGAACAGGCATCTGAGGCCCAAAACTGATGACAAAGCCTCTCCTAGGCCGGTCGCCGGTTCTCCGCTTTTCAGTGAGGCACCTTTGCAGCCCCTGACGACCCCTTCTGCAGAACCACAGGCAGCCTCAGACTCCCATGTGGAGATGGCTGGGCCTTTGGATGCACAAGTTTTTCAGCCTACCAAAACTAACCCTTCAGAGGGATCTGGAGTAGCTGAGCAACCCAAAGCTTCAGAGGGTGTTTTCAGGCCTACTCAGTTAAGCATTAAACCCCCTGCTAAGTCCAAGCCTCCTTTAAAAACAAAGAAACAAATACAGCATTCTCCAGGACAGGCCTCCATGCCTAAGAAACAAATGCTCAAAATGGCTGAAGACCTAATCAGTCTTATCAGGGGGTCCCCTCCTGATAAAAGGCCCACACAGGATGTGGACTATGACTCATCCAACCAGGTGTCCATTTCTTCAGATTCATCCTCAGACCTAGAATATTCTTTACCCCCTTATGAGGATTCTGATGCTGAGGAATCAATTCCATCAGCCTCTCCGCCTGAGGACTACTCCTTCAGGGAAACCTTACATAACATGAGGGAGCATTTCCATTGGGAAAGCCAGGATTACTCAGAATCCAAGAAAAGGCTCAGAGACTTCCTTTTATTACCTCAACAAAGATCCCTTGCTATTCTGCCAGTGGATATTGTGGATGATGTGTATACTGAATCCAGCTTAAATCCCGACTCCTTACCCCCAGCCCCAGTTAAACCTGACAGATACTACAGAGTCCCTGACTCACACAAATTTCTGTATAAAAGCCCTGTTGCTGACCCAGAAACTATTTCTCAGAAACCCAAAGGGATTAAGGCCTCATCAGCAAAAAATCCAGTCCCCTCTGACAGAGATTCCAGAGCATTAGACAGATGGGGAAAGAAACTATATAAGTCTGCAACCTTAGCAATGAGAGCCTTAAACTGCCAGTTTCACATGCTAAAATATCAGCAATTTTTGATGTCGCAGTTGAAACAAAAAATGCTTCCAGATTCCTAATTTTAAAGTAATGCAGGATTTATTGCATGCAGCTGAACAAGTGGGAAAGCATACTTTGCAATGTGGTTTTGATTCTTTAGAGGCCTCCTGTAGAGCAGCAGTTACAGGCTCTGTCATTAGAAGGCATGCTTGGTTAAAAGAACATACGTTACCAGATCATGTAAAAGCAAAATTATTGGATGCATCTTTGCAGCAGGATGTGTTATTTGGAGTTAAGGCAGAAGAGGTATTAAAGAAAATGGAGGATAAGGCAAAATCTATGCAAACAGTGAATGATTTCTTACAGGTTCAGCCTCCAAGATTTGGCAGAAATTGGCCAACAAGAATTGGTCCTTTCTGGTTAAAGACAGACCTCAAAGGGGCAGATACAGACGTCCAAGAGGTAGATGTCAACCACAAGGTCCTTACAGGCCTTGACAATGGGGTGCCCCAGGCCAGAAAGAAGGGGAAGACAGGCCCCAACCATATAAAAAGCAGCCTCAATGACTTCCAATTACAACTGCCCAACATCTCTCTCTTGGCAGCCCCCTTGGGAGGAAAACTGGCACTTTTCTATCACAATTGGCATTGGATCACCAAAGACAAATGGGTTCTCAACATTGTATCTCAAGGTTACAGGCTCCACTTCACACTCTGCCAAGGTTAAAAGGAATGCCAAATCTGCCACCAAATCAATGGGAAGAGGCTCAAATCAAATTACAGCACTCATGGAAATGAGAGCTATTCAAAGGTACCACCACAAGAGCAAGGACAAGGATTTTACTCAAGACTCTTTCTGATTCCCAGAAAGGATAAAGCCTGGAGGCCCATTCTGGATCTTTCTTCTCTAAACACTTACCTGGATGTTCCGAAATTCAAAGTGTTGACACTGCAGCAGCTTCTTCCCATGCTGGGCAAGAAAGCTTGGCTCATGACCTTGGACCTGAAGGAGGCATACCTGCATGTTCCTATCAGACAAAACTGCAGAAGATACCTCAGATTCATAGCAGATTCAGATTCAATGCACTATCAATTCTTTGCACTGCCCTTTGGCTCATCTACTGCGCCCAGGGTCTTCACAAAGTGCCTGGAAGCAGTAATTGCATTTTGCAGACAGAAAGGAATTCAAATTTATCCGTACTGGACGACTGCCTGATTCAGGCAGACAGCAAGGACATTCTTCTAAAGCATCTGGCATTTGTAAAAAAAGTTAAGTTGCCTGGGGTGCACAGTAAATGAAAATGAATAAAAACTAGTGCCCTCACAATAGATAATATTCCTGGGTGTCAGCTTGAACACAATGGTCCAGATGGCTTATCTCATGCCAGACAAGCAAGGACAACTGACTCAATACTTTCAATTGATGGAAACAAAAACCCAACTCCCTGCAAGAAAAATTCTGCAGGCCTTGGGTTACACGGCATCTTGCATACTACTAATTCCATATGCCAGACTGCATATGAGGAAACTACAATGGTACCTAAAGAGTGTATGGTCTCAACACTGTCAAAGTTTGGAAACAGTTATACCACTAATTCATTGCCTTCAACAGGAGTTTCGATGGTGGGCTCAAGCTTGTCAACAAGGGACAGCCTTTTACTCAACCCACAGCCAGGCAAACACTGACAACAGATGCATCGGATTATGCCTGGGGAGCACACATGGCAGGAAAATGTATTCAGGGCATGTGGCCCGCAGAACAAAGGCATCTTCACGTCAATCAAAAAGAGATGTTAGCTGTACAAAATGCCCTTATAGCTTTCAAGGACCTGCTGCATCGAGGACAATTATTACTAAAGACAGACAACACCACAGTTATGTGGTACATAAAAAAAGCAAGGGGGCACTCACTCCTACCCCCTCTGCAGGTAAGCCATGACATTGTGGAACACAGCTCTAAACTATCAAGTTCATCTGCAAGCACAATTCCTGCCAGGAGAGAAAAACACACTGGCAGACGAATTAAGCAAAAACATCATGGATCCCCACAAATGGGAATTGAATCCACAAATATTTAGAATGATAACACAGACATGGTGGAGCCCGGACATAAATCTGTTTGCATCCCCAATGAACTGCCCGCTACAGAAATTCTGCACAAGGAGTTACCATCCACAAGCATGGAAAGTGGATGACCTCTCATTCAGCTGGAAAAACCTACAAGTATACACTTTCCCACCACTACCTCTCCTTCCAAAGGTACTCAGAAAAGCCAGGCAAGAAGAGCCAAAGATGATTCTGATTGCACCAGACTGGCCACGCCAGCACTGGTACCCAGTCTTAAAGAACTTAGCACAAGAACCACCCTGGATTTTGCCTCAAATCCCACATCTGCTGACTCAGCACAACATTCAGATACTTCACAGTCAGCTAAAGACCTTAAACCTAGCTGCATGGAAAATTCCTTAGTCAAGCAAGCAAAGCCTCTCTCCAAAGCTGTTATGGATGTCATTCTGGAGGCCAGAAGGCCTAGTACCAGGAAAGCCTATTCAGATAAATAGAAGAGATTCTGCCTTGACCCTCTTGCCCCAAACATTCCTCAGATTCTACAATATTTAACTGAGATGCTGGACAAAGGCCTCTCCTTTTCATCCATCAAGATCCACGCCTCTGCCATCTCTGCTCATTAAAACTCGGATCCACCAATTTTCTCTAATCCTTAGCTAAAACAGTACCACAGAAGGGCTAAAAACATAAGACTGCCCCGTAGAGCACCTACTCCAACTTGGGACCTCAACTTTGTTTTGGAAAAATTAACTTTACCTCCTTTTGAGCCAGCTAATGCAGCAGAATTAAAATATATCTCTTGGAAAACTCTGCTCCTAGCAATAACATCAGCACGAAGAGTTTCAGAATTACAGGTACTAATGGCAGTGGAACCTTTCCTCATTTTCCACCAGGACAGGGTGCCTTTAAGAACCCTACGTTTATGCCAAAGGTGGTTTCAAGTGTGGCTCTAAACCAAACAATTCACTTGCCAACCTTTTATCCAAAACCACAGAATAAAGGGGAGAGACTACTGCATTCTTTGGACATTCACAGGCAGTTATGCTTCTACTTGGACAAAACCAAAGCTTTCAGAAAATCTGAGCAATTACTGGTAGCATATGCTGCAGGGGCACAGGGAAAAGCCATTTCAAAACAGACTATTTCAAAATGGATAGGACATTGTATACATTTCTGCTACACACACCATGGGAAACCTATACCTAGCAGCATTAGATCTCACTCCACCAGGGCAACAGCCACTTCAACTGCCTACTTCAGAGGAGTGCCTACCAAGGATATTTTGGAAGCAGCAACATGGAGTTCTGTGCATACCTTCACCAAGCATTACCATCTGCCTTTATACTCTAAATCCAGAGCGGGCTTCACCACTGCTGTGCTGCAGGGCCTTATACCCACACCTAATGCCTTATAGAACCAGCCACCCTACCTCAGCTTTGGGATTCTACCCAAGTGTAATGACTGCAGCAGTGTAACACGATGAACATAGTACAGTTTTGTACCTACCATAAATGTAGATGTTCGAGTGTATACACTGCTGCAGTCCAGGTTACCCTCCCTCCTTCCCCTCTTACTTGCTGGTACATACCTATGTCTTATACCCTTAACTACCTATGGGGAGTATTTGCTGGTAACTGAAAGTTGTTGTTTGCTTTTCGTATTTATGTTTTATTAGCAATTTGAATTGCCTTCCTATTTGGGGGCACCTGACATCTGGGGCAAGAAAAACTGAAGAAAATGGCATCGGCTGCATCTTGTATATCCCTGTCACACTGACGTCAGGGAGGAGGTGACAGCAACTGAGGCTGGACCAAGACTTTGGAACTTAGGCCAACTGGGGAACTTCCTGATGGCAGGATAACCCAAGTGTGTAATGACTGCAGCAGTGTATACACTCAAACATCTACATTTATGGTAGGTACAAAACTGTACTTTTGCTATCCATTCCCTATTGCAATATTACCAGCTTACAGTACTATTTTTAATGTAACATAGGTAATTTATTTCTCACGGGCAACAGGCACTTTATTTGTAGATAAAACAATGAAATATAGAGTTGTTTGCAAGCAGCATCTAATTCATTAGTTACAAATATCTTTAATGTGGAATTATTTAGATGACTTTTACTTCTGCAGAGATTATGCATATTTACAGATATTGGTGGATTGTAATGACAAAAATTTGAGTAGACTTTTATAGGTTCATAGGTTGGTACTGGGATATCTGCCCAAAGGCATATATTAGCCCAGCCATGTTGTGTGGTATTCACCGCCCCCTTAGTAGTTCCCTAGACCCTTGTACTAGCAGCTAGTACCCTTGGCCATCTAGTAGTGCTGTTGGTGTGATCCCCGGTGTGAACTTTCTGTTACCCATCCACTCATCAAGGTTCCTCTTGAAGAGTGATAGTAAGGGGCTCTGTCTTAAGTAGATCAGGACCCTGTTCCATAGTAAGGGAAGTCTCTGAAGGGAATCTACCCCTCCAGCATGTTCTATTCATTGTTGTGTTGAGGTTTATATCCCTAGAGCATGTAGCTCAAGTAGATTTGCTTTTGCTAAGATGGAGCATGTTCAACAATTCTGGCTCTGTACGTTAGACAGAGATTGCCTCTGAGAAAGTGGTATGCAACAGAGAACAGTCTTAGCTTTTTCAATTGTGCTGCATAGGGCAACTGTTTGAGGCCAGTAATCCTCTTGGTTAGGTACCTTTGTGGTCTCTCCAGCTGCTGGAGATGTCTAGCCAGGTACATTCCAATTGGTGCATTGTACTCAATAATGGGTCTGATGAGGGAAGAGTAGAGGGGTACCATTACATCCTTAGATCTTGATGCGAACCCTTTCATGATCAGATGGGTCACATAGAAGGATTTCCTAACCACTTTGGCAACATGGTTATCAAAGGAAAGAGGACCATCTACTTTGGTCCCTAGATCCCTTATTTCTTCGTCAGATTTCAGGGGATTACCTCCTATGTTGTAGTTTGTGGGTACTCTGTTTTTTCCAAAGGGGATTACTACACATTTTTTTGCATTTAGCTTGAGACCATGGCTTTGACACCATGCATCAGTTTCATTTAGGCCCTTCTGGAGGATCTCCATGTTGACCGGAGACTCTATTATAGCACCTAGTTTGCTGTCGTCTGCAAACTTAGTCAGCTACAGCCCTTCCGTGCTTGCCTGTACTTCTGAGAAGTATATGACAAACAGGAGGGGCCCCAGGACAGAGCCCTGAGGCACACCACTCATTACTGGTCTGAATTCTGACATAGATCCCGCTACTCTTACTTTATGGGATCTGTCTGAGATCCAGTTTGCGATCCATCTTGTGACATAAGGGTTTATACTCAGGCTGGTGAGCTTATCAATAATACCTGAATGGGGAATGCTGTCAAATGATTTAGCAAGGTCCAGGTAAGCCGTGTGTACCTCCTTTCCCTTATCTATAGCCTGAGTAACTGTTTCAAAAAAATCCACCAGGTTCAGGAGGCATGATCTGCACTTGACGAAGCCAAACTGTGTGGGGTCCAGCGACTGGAGGTTCCCAATCTCTCCATTTATGAGTTCCATACTGAGTCGCTCCATAGCCTTACAGATCAGACTGGTCAGGCTTATTGGTCGGTAGTTCCCAGGGTCAGTTGTGGCCCCACCCCTGTGTAGCGGGACCACCATTGCCATGTGCCATTCTATGGGCACATATCCTGTGGAGAGGTAGAGACTGAACAGGGTATTAAGATGCGGGGTTAATTCCTTTTTGGAGCTCACGTATGACACAGCCTGGGACACCATCTGGTCCCATGGAGGCAGTGTTTTTAGCTTTAGATAGAGCCTTGTTAACTAACGTATCAGTAATAATTGGACTTACACAATCCCCTAGAATGGTAATAGGCCCTGTAGGTGGTTGAGGGGGGGGGGATTTGCACTGAACCTGTCAGCCAAGATGTTGGCAATGTCAGAAGGGTCAGTGTATTTTGTTCCATTTTGTACTAGCTCAGAACAGACCTGAGCGTTTCCATTTAGGTTTTTGACGTAGACATAGAAGGCCTTATGGTTATCCTTGGCAACTTTCTTTTCAAAATTAGCTTTAGTTGACTTGAGGGCCCTCAATGTCTTACTAATGCTGATCAGGGATGATTTTTCTACTTGAGATTTGGCCTTTTTTGTATAAGTCTCCTCCTTTTATTGTAAAGTTTGCTTATGGCCGGGGTCCACCAGACTGGTTTCTTCTTGCTTGAGGAATGATTCTTCGTTTTATTTGGGATAGCGCGGTCCATGCAATCCTGAAGATGCATATAGATTGCATCTTCAGGATTGCATGGACCGCGCTATCCTGAAGATGCACTCTATATGCATCTTCAGGACTGCATGGACCGCGCTATCCTGAAGATGCATATAGAGTGCATCTTCAGGATAGCGCGGTCCATGCAATCCTGAAGATGCATATAGAGTGCCTTGGTGTAGGATTCTGCATCCTGGATATCATTATCCTTCTGCAAGGGAATAGTTAAGCTTTCCACTTCGGATGCAAGTAGTTTGAAGTTTGCTTTGGAAAGGTTTTTGACTATGATTTCTTTGATTGGGGGAGGTGGAAGAGTGAGGATGTCCAGGGTTATCAGTTTGTGGTCGGATCTGACCAAGGAGGGGGTGATAACGGGTGTGGTACAATGGGTGCCCATATTTGTGATGATTAAATCCAATATGTTATCCCCTCTAGTGGGGGAACATACTAGTTGTTCAAGGCCATTTGAATTTATAAATTCTATGAATCGCTGAGCATAGGAGTTGGAACATTGGTAGTTCGCCCAGTCTATACCAGGGTAGTTGAAATCACCCAAGATTATGGTGTTGGGTAGGACCTTTATATTTTCCAATGTCTCAACGAATGCAGAGTGAGCATCTTTGGACATGGTGGGCGATCTATAACCGGCGACGACTTGAAATGTGGTTTTGCCTGCTGATAGTTGTGCATGGATGATCTCTGGGACATCATGCTGTGCTACTAACCTGGAGATATGGGTATCCTTAATGAATATGGATACACCTCCACCCTTTGTACTGTGATCCGGTAACTGAGGCCAGAAGGTATGATATGAATTGCAACCTGGCAGTGCTGGGGTGCTCTCTTGAGCCTTGAACCAGGTTTCCGTCACTGCACAAGCATCAATTTTCTCCATGCTGAGGAGAGCCTCGAGTGTGTGCATTTTGAGGTTGAGACTTCTGGCGTTGAGTAGCATTACCCTTAGTTTTTGGTTACCTGTGCTGGTTATGGTGGATGGTTTGTCCTTTGAGCCTTGCCTAAAAAAGGCACTATGGGGACGGCAAGAGCCTTGGCCAGTACTCGAAAACCTAGGGGTGACAAGTGCAACCCATCTCTGGCAAAAACAGCGAGTCTTGTCTGTCATATCATCCCAAGCAGACAGACACTGGATCCCCTTAGAATGACACCAGAAGCTTAGCCAATTGTTGAAATTGATCATTTTGTCTTTGCATTGTGGTATCATTCTAGGTGAAGGTCGTATGCTACTCAAGGTCAGGGTCATACCAGCTTGGGCTACATGATCAGAGAGCTCCTCAATGTCTCTTTTCATGTAGTCCAGGGAGGTATGTCTTCGGTCATTCACACCAACATGTACAATGACAGCATGATACTTGTACTTGTTCTGGAGTGACCTAAGTGCCCGTGTTATGTGGCGGATCCGAGCACCCGACAGGCAGCCGACAGTAACCTTCTCCTTGTTCAGCCTGGTAAGTGGAACATCCATGTGCCTTACTATAGAGTCTCCTATTACTATCGTATTAGGTATGGTGTTTTGCCTCAAGGGCTGTTGTGATGTGTTTTATGAAGGAAATATTCTGAATCAGGCAGTTTTGTCATTATTGTTTCATACATTTTGTTCCATTGCTTACTGGAAAAATGTTCAAAACAATAAATTTAAAACACACTCTAACAAGTGTGCTATATTATTAAAGAAATATAATCAAATACAATCAGGAAGGTGAATCAAAGTGCACATGTATGTTCACATGGTCCTAAATATGTATGCAAGGGGCCAGCAATTTGAAAACCACCCAAATGTAAACTTTATCCGCCACTGAGCAGATGCATTTTTTTTGAATGTGGGCATCAAGGGCAGAGATGTTTTAATGCCAAGTCAGTTTTCATTGTGAGACTGCATTGCTTTGTTTAGCAGATGTCTATCAGTGTTTGTGCTATACAATTTTAAATAAAGTTTTAAATTAAATCAAAATAATCATTATAGAAGTAAAGCATAAAACAGTATGCACATTACAATGTTTATGGTAAATGGGGAGAAATAGCTAAATAATGGAACACTGGAATGCCTGCTGGGGAGGAGAGCTGTGCATGGGGTGGGCCCCATTTGACCATGATTTTGTGAGTGAGGAGGAGTGACAAACTCAAAGACTATTCCTGGCAGCACTAGCTACGCCACTGTATATATTACATATGCACACACACACTACGCAATATTATTATGAGAACACATAACGGAAATCCACAGAGGACTACTACTAAAACAGAGATGCATGTTCATATCTGCTACTTCTGTATACTGACCAGGCTCTATGAACTGTATACAGACTACACTGCCTGCATCTGCCCTGTGCATTCATGTGCATTCATGTACTGTAATTGGCAAGAAGTACAGTAATAATGTTGCATGAGAACATCTCCCACTGTCTTCGCCCATGCACTGAATAAGGTACCCTGGGCATACAACTAAAGACATGCGCTCAGCTGTGAATACAACACATGCTAAATGATTGGTGCACAGTTCATCAGATTGCAGACTATAGGCATAAAAAAGAAAGAAACAATTACTTTCACACTGGCCGAATAGGAAAAAAACATATGTATCATACTGCAGTACATCGCAGATGGCCTCACTCTGTCCTCTTCTTCCCATTAGTAAAGAAGGTTCAGATGGTACCTCTGCAGGTCACTGTAGTGGTGCATGCATTGCTAGTCTGTTCTGGGAATGCCCGTGGTATCAGTAACTGCCCTGAGTGCCAGGCATTATACCTCTCAACTGTCCTGATTTGTGCAGAATGTACAGATTTAGGTCTTATATATTCGGACTGTCCCTCATAAAAATGTTTAATTTTCTGGCAAATCACTGAAGATTGAAGCTCACTAAATAATGACATATATTTGAATTTAAGACTTCAACTTCATATTGTTAAGAAAATGCATGCTAACATAAATTCTACTATTCTAACAACTGTCTAAATTTATAAAAGCAAGATTTAAAATCTGTCCAATTTTTGGGCCTGTGTCCCCTCATTATTTTAGGGGCCTAATTGTTACCATCTTGGCCCACAGTATCCAATAGCTATTCCAGGTCTACCAGCTACTCACCAACCCCCCATGGACTTGCTCTGTTTTTTTTGCTGGGGCTGGACATGACTCGAGGGTGATCTTGGAAGCACCCATTTGGTGGGGGGCTACTACCTGTCCACTTCCCTTTCCCCCATACACCAGGCTCATTGTTTTTGCATCCATGGACAACTCCCCTCCATTCATGGTCAACTCCCCTCTTTGCACAATGCCATGCTTTGCTCAGATCAATGAGCATCCTGCCATCTGGGAATGGCACACCCATACCTCTCACTTGGACCATGCCAAGCATGAAGCAGAAGCAGTTTTGGGAGACACTGAACATTTTCTCTGTACCTTGGGTGAATTTGCTAGGAACAATGGTTTATTTGTGGATGACATATTGTTAGTTACTATTGATATTCAAATTCTGTTCACAGTTATACCCTATGACATGGGAATAGACTCTCAAGTGTTTTTTGACTATGAACACTGATTATCAGATTGGACGAGTAGAACTGTTGGGTTTGTTACTGGAGCTTGTTTTAGTTAATAATGTTTTGATGTTTAAAGATGTCTTTGATAGGCAACATATTGGAGTAGCCATGGGGCCCCCTGCGCTAACAGTTATGCCAAACTTGTTTTGGCTGGCTGGCAGAGCAGGGTGGTCCTTTCGAACCATATTTTTACTCCACATTTATTATATTATAAAAGATTTGTGGATGACATCTTTATTTTATGGTTTGGTACACATTTGGATTTGCAGAATGTTGTAGGTTATCTTGAGCAAAACAATGAGTGTTTCAGATTTGTACTGAATTATTCAAAAACATCAACTGAATTCTTGGATGTGAAAGTTGATTTAGTTAATGGTAGTATTCGCAATTCACTGTATAGAAAATCATGTAGGAAAAATGCACTTCTACATTGCTCAAGTATGCACCCCAAACATGTTTTTAAAACATAACTAAGGGTCAGTATTTGAGGATGTCTAGACTTCATACTGGGGACATTGATTATAGAGGAGCCATGGCCAATCTGAGTGAAGATTTGGTCAAGAGAAGATATAGTCAGCATGATTTTAACAAAACTTTATTAGAGGTTAATGAAATGCGACACACCAAAGGGAAACCATTTTTTCATAGGACCACTGATGATCAACATCAGATAAGGATATGAGTCCACACAAGAGCAATGTCCTTAAATTACCTTTGACTTACATTACCAATATTTCTCAAGTATGTAATATTGTGAATAAATACTGGCCCATTCTATCCTCTAATGATCAAATTAGAGGTATTATAGGCGATAGGCCCAGCTATACAGCTTTGATATACTACTACACATGTATCACATATGAGTTCAGACAGGCATGGCAGTTTTCCCTGCAGTTACTGCAGGGCTTGTGCCTATATATCAAGCTACTGCAGGGCTTGTGCCTATATATCAAGCAACAGTGGCTTTGTGCATCCCATTTTCAACTTTGTATTTTGAGCTAAGTTTTATCTATGACTGTAGGTAGAGATATTTAGTTTATTTGGCCAAGTGCAGAGCTTGTACTTGTTTTTATATAGGAATGACTACCAGGATGCTCAAGGACAATATCCTTCAACATCTGGGGGACATCAGGATTAATGACCTACTTAATGTATTGGACAAACATGCTTCTTTAAATTATGGCATGCATTTGTATTCATGGTTTTACAACTAATAAAAATAGATAAGAGGGGAGGTAATCATAATAATAGGGTAGAACTTGCTGAGACTAAGTGGATAATAAGAATGCAGGCAGATAAACCACCAGTGATTAATAGTTCTGTGCCTTTAAAACCAGTGCTAAAGAAACATAGATATCATCAGTAATTGATGGAAGGTTTTTATTGGTTTTAATTGGTTTTCGGATTTTTAAACTTGATTTTTTTGAGTTGTGTTTTGGATTTAATGAAGGATGCACTGTGTGAAAGTGATTATCCAGTTTTTTTGTAATAAACTTTGTGTGCTTGGAGATTTTCTTTTTTGCTACTACTGTTTACTCAACTGAGCAACTTTTGGCTGCTGTTGGTAATTTTTCTTGTTTGCTTTATCAATTTTATTAATAACTCCATCTAACTTTGTAGCTTAACACCAAATACTGAAACATGTTTCAAACTTCTTTCATCACCATTGCCAAACCAGTGACTACAGTTAACACTAACAGGACAACTCAAGGCCATGTAACATGTCTTACCCATGACCCACATACCAGCTAGCCAACCATAATGTCCAGTGACATTCTACACCAATAATAAGAAGCAGAGTGTACAGCTCACTCATCCTTTCAACAAAAACAGCCAAATGGCCCAGAAAATCAGGGGGTAAATGAAGGGCAAAGGGCAAGTCCACAGCCATCTTCCAGGTTGCCCTCACAGCCGGTTTCTTACCATTTCTGGCCATCCCATATCCATGAGGCAAGATGCTGTAAAGCAAATGATTTGCTGTATTATGTTCACGTCCCCTATGAAATCTTTCCAACATAAAGTATATAACATGAATTGTGACTGCATAGGTTGTAAACATCAAATACATTCACCACTTATAGGTATTCCATCCAAAGAATGAAATTATTGCTTATAAACATATTACACAGTTGTATTTCAGCAATTATAATCAAATGGAAAATCTCTTCCTGTTATGACGGTTGAGATATTGCTAGTTTGAAGGCTCCAACTGAAAACAAAAATTCACTCACAAGGATTCTTGAACATACAAAAACAAACAAGTTCAAATCAATATCAGACAGATGCACTCTGTCGGCTGAAAACCAGAGTGTATTTCTCCCTTAATTCCCATTGCCCGAGTTCTCTAAACCCTAATAATAGATTTGCTTGTTACTTTATGATTGTTGAGCATGCGAGATTTCTCAAGGGCAGATGATGATAGAGCTCAATGCCAAAACAACTTTGGAATGATCAATGATCACACTACCAGAAAACTGGGGGAGGAATCTCTTGACACTCATTAGTTCTCAAAAACTGCCTCTTCATAAACCAATCCTAGATTGTTTATATCCTAGAAGAATCACCAAAATGTTTGTCCAGGAGTGCTAGGAGTAGAACATAAACCAGGAACAAATACAAACAATCCAAAAACTGAAGGTACTGAAGACACCAGCGAGAAGTATAAAAGTTTATTAGTAATGAGCCAGCAACATTAAGCACTTTTGTCAGTCTATAACCAAGACTTCATCAGAATCTAAAAATTCTTACTACTAAACCCCATTATTCAAATTCCCTCTTGCATTGCACAAGTTGCCACCTTGACATGTTAAGGAAGGGGTGATAAAGAGGTAGTTTATACATCTGCCTAAAATGATTTCTGATGACAATGTTTTTGAGCAAGAAAGTAAACTTCTTGACATGTTCCAGACAAGAGTGTATCCGTTGCAACTGATTGTTAGTATTCATAGTGAGGTTAGTACTAAGGTTAGAAGGCACCATCCTACCTCTTTTTAGGGGTTCCACTACTCAGATTATGGAGGATATTAATGACACAATACTAAAAATTATAGCAAGGCATTTTTCACAACTTCCAATGTGGAAAGTGATGCAACTGGTAACTTACTATGTAAGAAATGGAAAATATTTTCTTGTTATGGGAAAGATTTTGAAAAGTTTGGAGATAGACCACAATTAGTATATAGAACAGAGAAATTAGTATATAGAACAGAGAAGAACTTGAAAAACCTGTTGGAAGGCAGTGAAAAACTGGCTTCAAATTCAGCCAAGAGGTGGGGAACCTACAAGTGTGGACTCTGCAACCAATGCAAATTTATTTTTGAGGATAACACACTAGCGTAGGGACCTACACATTGGTTACTTCATTCCACTGCACTTGTAATTCAATAGGTTTAGTATATGTGGCAAGGTGTATTCACTGTTTGAATTTTTATGTGGGGAAAAAACAAATGGAAATTTTAAGATCGTATTTAAGAGCACAATCTAGATATAAGGAATAAGAATGTTAAAAATTCTTTATAAGAGCATGTGGAAACACACCCTGATCATTCTTTTTTATTTTTGAAATTGGACTTTGTACCCCAGAATATGAGGGGAGGGCCATGGGAAGATCTTACTGAATACAGAGAAATGATGTGGCAAGTAAGGCTGAATGCTTGTATGCCCCCTGGCCTTAATGAATGTATCTCAATCAGTAGTGTACTGCGTTTAAAATCATACAAAGTGTAAACCCTGCACTTTATGTTTTAACTACCACCTTCATTTATACTTGACAAGATAGGATTAACAAATTTGTTTTGGTTCTAAAATGACGTTGTGGTCATGTGATTTTTTTTATTATTTAAATATTGTAGAGTTTGTTAAATTTTTAGATTCTGATAAAGTCTTGGTTATACACTGACGAAAGCGCTTAAATCTTGTTGGCTCACGACTATAAAACTTTTAAACTTCTCGCTGGCTCACTGGTGTCTTCAGTACCTTCAGTGTTTGGAGTGCTAGGAGCAGCCTTTCCATTATTCAAATGCACTGCTGCCCTATAGGCAGCTCAAACCATGAAAGAATGCTTTAAAAATAATTATACAGGTACTATCTGCATGGAAATCAAAAAGAAAATAAACCAAAGATTGAACAATGGCTAGCTAACACAACTCCTAAACAAGGCTGAAGATAACCAGTGCCTTACCATTTTAATAACTTGAACTGACTGCCCCTGCCTAGTGAGACGGAGCACTCTCCCAATGCAGAATGAATAACCAGACCTAGGCAGGACCCGATTCATCAGATCCCCTCTTAACATACTGTCTAAAACCCTATGTGATTGCCTGGTCACTTGGGAGACTAAACACTAAACCATCCACTGAGAAGGTAGATGACAAATTGTGAAGGGTTATTAACCATTTTACTAGGTACAGCAATAAACAAAGTAACCTGTTCAATACCACATATCCTGCCTCTTCCTGGGTTGACCATTCATAGATCTGTGAATCTAAAAAGTGTGACGAAATTTTGCTCAATTGGTACCTCATTGCAAGATAGAGACAAAAGGTTTCCTTGACTCAGAAAAACTTTCCAATATAGCAATGGAAAAATGTGGCCCAGACCACATAACTATGATAATCTGTTGCTAATGAGTAGAATGCTCTTAAAATGGATTCCAGCATTTTTTCTCAGTGGGTCTTCTACCATCAATGGATATCCATTTCATCTAATCCCAACCCATTAGTGAAAGTCAGATAAACACGAATCCCTGAAAAAATGCAGCTTGCTACTAAATGAATAAGCATGGCCTTAACTGCCTCATTGAGCATACATCTGGACTCTTTGTAATGGGTAATCATTGAAGTTGACTCCTCCTCTCATCTCTTGCTATCCATCCATCCTCAACCCTTTTTCCCATTTTGCACATGGGGTGCAGTTTCACTTCAGCAGTGACAACCATATTAAGCCAAGGTTTACACCACCAATAGGCTAAGCATCTCATTCCTTTGTAATGTCAAACAAAAGAAATGCAAAGCAGCCATATGAAATTTTTTGGAGCTGTCTGCCTGTGATCTGATAAATAAGAATGGTATCACTCTTCACCAATCAATCACAAATGTGAGGAAATAATGGTTGGTAATTCTTGCATCTCTGGGGTCAATGGGCCAACATTTAGAATTTGCAATTGAGAGAAGGTATCAACTATATTTTCAAACTTACCTGGAATGTGCTTTTCACTGAAGCAAAAATATATTCAATGACTATGTACAACAAATAACCTAAGCAAGAACTGAACCCATCTAGATTTGGATACCTTTTTCTAAGTTTGTGGACTACTGCCTTGTTAACACATTGGCTGTAAAATAGATCTTGTGAAACTACAATAACCATCTCACCTGACATAATCACTTAAAACGTCATGTCTTTTTTGCACTCAGCTGAACTTGACTTGCCATGGGACTGAAACTAACATCCTCCACAGTATTTCGCTTCACCAGACCTCCTGTAGCATTTGTGAATAAATATAAAGCCTGCAAATAAATAAAATTGCTTTACCAAAATGACATTTTGGTTTAGTTTGTTAAGAATTGCCAGTAAATGCAGAGGTGACCTTTTATTCTGGATGATACCCTCACCCTGTGGTACTTCTAATGACCCCCTTTTCAGCATGTTGGCCAATGCCTGGTAAGAACTTTTCCAGGAGCAACACAATAAACACCATCACACACAAAATATAGGCGCCCCACAACCTTCTGTGTTCTCACTTTCCTTTTTTTTTTTTTTTTTTTGCCCTTCAAAATTTCAACATTTCTCAGTAGCCTTCCTCAAATAGTGAGCCCTACTTTACAACAGATGAATAGTAGATGAAACTGTGTTGATTTCCAAACATAGAGACATAGAAACTTCGCCTTAAGCAGGCCTACAACCTTATAATCTGTAGGAGGTACCCCAAGGTCTTTAGAGCAGAGAGTGAATATATCAGAGCCCACTTTGGCACCTACTGCTCCATGACCCACCACCAAGAAGTCATCCAAGTAGTGCACCACAGTCTGAAGCAGTGTTATTTACTGTTATGACCAGTATAGGACAAGTTGAAATCATTTGAAGATAAGCCATGGCACATCCCATGAGCATGGCTGAGTTAAAGAAGAATTGATCATCAAAATGCAATCCTAAGAGAAGCCAGTCTTCTTCCAAGATCAGTAATAAATGAAAAGTATCTTCAATACTGAGCCTGGCCAGTCAGGGATCAGGAACACTCCTACTAATAATGATGGCATATTCTAAGGATATATATTGTTCCTTATTTTCCACTTCTTAATGCAATCATTAACAAATTTCCCTTGTGTAAACGTGGGACGGTGGTGAATGAGCGTGTAGACTCATTCATTTTAATGACTATTAGGCCCAATGTGAAAACTTTAAAGGAAACAAAAGGAGGGTTTTAGAAGAGACCCAAAATCCTACCCACCATGGCCTCTTTGGGAGCACGTCCCTGACTATGGCTTCCTTCCCCTTAAGAGAACATAAATTCTTATATAATTTTAAAGAAGGACTAGTACCTGATTTTGAAGAAAAACAAAAGTAAAGCCTTTTCAGGATTTCCTATGTCTACAGATAATCCAGATAAGAATTTAGCAGATAGGCTAGAATGTTGACAATGACTAAAGCTAACTGCACTGCAAACCCTGAAAGGGGTGACCTGCCCAACTTTCCCCAATCACAGGTGGTCCATGTTATCAAAGAACTCTTTGGGATCTCACTTATTCATGGAAAAGGGATGCAACTGTCAATATCTTTATAAAGAATTTTACTGCAGGATGTCCCTTCCTGCAAAGAGAATACGTATGCCCGAAGTAACAAGTCAAACTAACACATTGGACTCTATCGAATATCAACTCGGTTTACCTTTTAGGTCATCATCTCTCCCTGGTACTGTGTGACTGGATTTGTCAGTTATGACTCCTAACCATGGGTCTGCAGGATACTCATCCCATTTTAAGGTCTTATTGACTGTATTTAACATATTGAACTTCTGATCATATCAGAGTCTTGCTGGGCCACATTTGAAGCTATAAACCTCTCTAATGATAAGAAAGTGGGTTAATAAGGAAAGTGCTTGCGAAGATTTTTTCTCCAAAATAACAACAACACAGATGAAACCTACCACCCTATTGTCCTTACTGAACACTCTGAATTTCCAGTTTGCTTCTTGCTGACTGCTGCCATGGCTACCATTAAAACTTCAGCTTTTCCACAATCCGAATGCAGGATCCACAGAATGTCTTCAGGATCGACTAAATCAAATACATCTACACATTCACACCTCACATGTTTGTTCATAACTGCTGCATGAATGTGTGTTATAATGGATACCCCTGATGCAGCCAAAATGGACATTTTTCCTCCGTTTTCAATGATGGGTAATATTGTCTGTGCCATCTGCTCGAAAAGAGTGAGATAAAAGAAGAAATTATTGGCAATGTAACCATATACTGGAAATATACCCCCCCATGCAAGACTCTCTGTAGCAGGGAAGAAATTCCCTTCTCAATGAGTAGATAAAACGGCTTTAACCTCCATTCCTCTCATATGTCGGTACTAGGCTATCGGCCCAAGGGCCTAAGGAAGCCTAGTCAACAAGGTTCCCTGGCTTAAGCCAGCCAAGAAAGTTAATTTCCTGCACCCCTCTTGAGCAAAGCCACAGAAGTGATTCATGGGGTCTATTTCCTATTTCACATCCACTCATCAAGATTTTTCTTGAAGAGTGCTAATGAAAAACTTTAATTGACATAGATAAGTAGCTTGTTCCAGAGTATAGGAAGTCTCTGGGACAGGACTCTATCCCTCCAGCATGTCCTATTTATTATGGTGACAAGGTTTAGGTCCCTACAGCATATAGCTTGGAGGGATTGGAATTTCTTTAGGTGTAGCATGTCCAACAGCTCTGAGTTTAACAGATTTGTGTGGTAGGCAGAGATCTCCTCGGAGTAGGCTCTATGCTACATTGTGAAGCTGGAGTATTTTGAGACGGTCAGTGTAGGGCATCTGTTTGAGGCCAGTAATCCTCTTTGTAAGGTACTTCTGCGACCCTTCTAGCTTCTGCAGATGTCTTGTGAGGTACATTCCAAAAGGGGCCTTTTCCTCTATAATGGGTCTAATGAGTGCTGAGTAGAGGGGAGCAATAACCTCTTTTTTCCTGGATGAGAACCCTTTTGTGATGAGGTGTGCCACCTAGAAGGATTTCCTGACTACTGTGGAGATGTGATTATCAAAGGAGAGACTACTGTCCACCTGGGTCCCAAGGTCTCATCACACATTCGGCATTAAGTAGACTGCCGTTTATGTGGTAGTTCATGGATATAGAGTTTTTACCAAAGGGGATGACAATGCACTTTTTGGCATTTAGCTTGAGGCCATGCCTCTGACAACAGGCATCTCTCAGTGAGGCCCTTCTGTAGAATGTCCACATCATTTGGCGACTCGACTATGGCTCCTAGTTTACAGTCATCTGTGAACTTTGTTAGCCAAAGGCCTTCTGTGTTAGCCTGTACTTCAGAGAAGTAGATACCAAACAGGAGAGGTCACAGGACTGAACCCTGTGGTACTTCACTTGTCACTGGTTGAAGTCAGATTTGGAGTCTGCAACTTTTATAGTCTGGGTTCTGTCAATGAGCCTGTTGGCAACCCATCTTATGACGCAGGGATTTATACCTAGTTTAGTGAGTTTAGCTATAATTCCAGAATGGGGAATGGTGTCAAAAGCCTTGGCAAGATCAAGATAGGCTGTGTGAACCACCTTACCCTCATCTATGGCTTTGGTGACTGCCTCAAAGAAGTCGATCAGGTTCAGGCAGTCTATCAGGTTCAGAAGGCATGATCTTCCTTTCACAAACCCGAACTGGGTGGTGTCCAGAGTTTGGAGGTTACCAATGTCTTTGTTTATGATTTCGATAATGATAAGTTCCATGGCCTTGCAGACCAGGCTCGTCCGGCTAATAAGGTGATATTTCCCAGGATCAGTGGTGGCTCCCCTTTTGTGGAGTGGGATAACTGTTGCTGTTCGCCATTCAGTGGGCACAAAGCCTGACATGAGACTATGATTAAACACGGTGCTAGGATCAGTGGTGGATCCCCATTTTTGGAGTGGGATAATTGTTAGTGTGCGCCATTCAGTGGGCACAAAGCCTGCCATGAGACTATGAACATGGTGCTTAGGTGGGGAGCCAGTTCATTCTGAAGTTCATGTAAAATGCAGCCTGGGATGTTGTCCGGTCCCATGGATGCTGTGTTTTTGCTTTTAGAGAGTGCAGCTTTTACCTGCATAGACGTGCTTACAGGGACTCTGTATTCTTTCTGTATAGATATGGGCCCTTTAGGGGGTGAGATGGGGTAAAGTTAGCACTGAACCTATCTGCTAAGATGTTGGCAATGTCAATTGGTTCTGTGTTGCCATTGAGATTCTTGACATAGCTATAGAATGCTTTGTGGTTCCCCTTAGAATCAGTGGTGATTTTGTTTTCATAGCTAGCTTTGGAGGATCTTAGAAGGGATCTCAGCTTCTTACTGAGGCTAACCAGGGAGGTCCTCCACTCATGGAATTTTACTCTCTTTTGCAACAGTTTCTTTCTTCTGTTGTAGCATTTTCTTATGGCAGGGGACCACCAGATTAGCTTCCTTTCTTGGAGGATAACGTCTTGGTTCTTTTTGGGATAGCATGATCCATGCACTCGTAAGTGCTTATAGAGTGCATTTGTGTAAGATTCATCAGTTGTAACTGTATTATCTATCTGCATGGTTGTCATGAAGTTCTACTCTTCTGTCTTAAGAAGCATGATGTTGGCTTTGGAGAATTTTTTTACCATGGTTTCCTTAATGGTGGGTGGGGGCAGGATGTGGATATCTAGGGTGATTAGCTTATGGTCGGATCTGACCAACAAGGAGTTGACTTCAGGTGTGGAACACTGGTCACTCACATTGGTAATGACTAGGTCTAGGATATTGTTGCCCCTGGTAGGGGTATGGTTAAGTTGATCCAGGCCATTGGAATTTATGAATTCTAGAAAGCATTAAGCAAAGGAGTTGGTACATGAGTAGTTTTCCCAGTTAATGGTCGGGTAGTTGAAATCGCCCATTATTAAGGTGTTTGGTTGAACCCTAATATTTTCCAGTATATCAAGAAAAGAGGAGTGGGAATCCTGGGGCATGATGAAGGATCTGTAGCAAGCTATAATTTGGATTGCAGTTTTGCCCAGAGTTAGTTGCACTTGGATAGTCTCGGATGCATTATGCTGTGCAACTAGCCTGGAGGTGTGGATATCCTTAATAATTCTGACATGTATTCCTCTGCTAACTGTCATTGCTTACTGTTCTCCTTAAATCTATTAACTTGTATCTCATTACCTTGCCAAGCAAAACCAGCTTGATCAATTATCCTAATAAAGTTCTGCCACTACTAACTCCTCAATAGTTTACCCGATTGTTGTGTCTTCCCTCTGCAACATTAATCTCCTCAGCAATTGGCTTCTCTTGCTGCCCTGTTGTTTAATGTTTTTGCTTAGAGCACAATGCTCTCCCAATGAGTTCTCAAATCATTCAAGGATGCCATGACCACACTCCTGAAAAAAAATTGACAAACTCCTTGCCCTCAAGAAAACTTATAACATTCTTGTCAGTGCTACAATAAAATCTGACCTTAAACAGCAAAATTACATCACACAGCCAACTCTCCCCACCCTCAGTGGAAACCTTACCTATAACCTTTGCTAATGACACATGAATCTAGGTCAACAAAAAAAAATTCCCCAAGAACTCTCTGCACACAGTTTATAACCATATGACACAAACTTCCATGCCAACTTTTTTTTTTTTTGTCAATTACTGCTGTGAAACAATCCACTGGTGTGATACCTCTGTAACAACTGCATGAATTGCATTCATCAGCCACATAGATATGGTTAAATATCATAAAACCTCAATACTCTGTAAAAAAGAAAACAGTAGTGAACGCTGGATAAGCGGACTCACAGATGCCAGAAATAGCCAAACTTACTGGTAGGTAGTCAGGCAGACCCATTCAACTTATGGCTTACAACCTGCCTTGCAAGTCTACCCTTTTGGACAATCGCTGTCCATGTAAATTGATTTTGGAGGTTTTCTTCCCCCATATCTATAGATATCTATATCAATGTATTTGAAGAAAGAAAACAATGGACATGACCAATTAAACAACCTGACAATGTACTTGTTGAAAATTAAATTGGCTGTACTTGAACCCAGGACCTCTGGAAGCAAGGACAGATACATAAACCAACAAATTACAGCACACACATGTTTGAGAGAAAAAAAAAAAAAGGAAAAAAAACATGGAAATCTTGCCTTTGAGTATCTTTACTCAAGATAAGTGAATCCCTGTCTAGTAACAAGAGATGTATTGTAAGAGCACAACGTATCTCTGACAATTCCTGCTGCAAAAGTTAAGACAGTCTCACTACTAAGGGAACTACTACAGTTGAATTTCACACAAGTTGCAAAAGCACACAAGAATAAATACCTTCAGTTAAACCTATGTAAGGCAGTTAGCAAGAATCAAAGAAAAAGAAATATCTTGTTTTCCCTCACTTCTGCATCAGTGTGTTCTGTACTGTAATGTTAAATCTGCTGAAGGGACATGTCTTTCCACACACACACACACACACACACACACACACACACACACACACACACACACACACACACACACACACACACACTCACACCCACACACTCACACCCACACACTCACACCCACACACTCACACCCACACACACACTCATACCCACACACACACTCATACCCACACACACACATGCCCCACACACACACTACCCCCCAGACACCACATGCACACATGCACACACCCACACATGCCCCACACACCCAAACATATGCCACACACACAGACCACAAATGCCACACCACACACACGCCCCACACATGCTCCACATACCCCACAGACACACACCATGTGCATGCCACACACACACCGGGCCCCACACACACATACAAGTGCCCCACACACAAACATACATATACACACACACACACACACACACACACACACACACACACACACACACACCCCATGTGCCTGCCACACACACACACCACACATACACCACAGAACACACACACTGCACCACACACACACCGTGCCCCCCCACACCACGCGCCCCTCACACACACCACGTGCCCCACACACACCACGTGCCACACACACAATTTTACTCTAGCAGTTTTAAATTTCCATGGAAAAGAAAATAAAACCCATAACAAAAAAATAAATAAACATTGTTACTCTCCTGACATAGTTAAGAGTTCAAAGACCTTGGTTTTGAATCCACAAACATTGTAGCTCATTGACCATTTGTGGTAGAAAACCACTTGTGGAAGGGGGGTGTAACTGCATTACATTTCATTGTCCCTCCCTCATCTTAGTTGTTTTTCAGCTACTTTAGCCTTTGTGGCTCAAAATTCAAAATCACTTTTCTACCCCATGACCCAAGTGGAATCAACTCCCTCCACCTGCTTCACAGTACAATAAGGTACACTACATTTTTTTTAATTACTTGCAGAACCTATTTCATTCTGGTTCAATCTTGTACTAGAAAAATTTACAAATAAGCTTCTACTGTGTTGCAAACTGGCTAAGTGCTGTTGTCTTTCTGCTATGTCTAGCAAATATATCAACACATGTCTAATGCCTTTTTGCTCTAGGATTCAGTGATAGCATCTAATTTCTAACTTTTTTTCTACTATGTTAACTTAGCAGAAAAATCTGGACAAAGCCATAAATAATGGGGGGACAAAGGCCCAAAAACAGGAACACTGTTTAAATGTTGCTCTTACAAACAAACTTAGCATGAATTTTCTGAAGGGTATGAAGTCTGAAACACAAATATCTATCATTATTTCCTAACTTCAACCCTCAGAGATATACCAATGATTTGTTAGAAAAATCACAAATGAGAAACAGACCAAAAATATGAGGCAAAAATCTGGGCATTTTGCAAAAGTCTGTACAGTTGAGAGGTACGATTTCTGCTGTTAATGTCTAAAAATATATATTAGCATGTTTCCACTGGATTTTTGCTCTAAGATTCAATGAAGTTTTTTTTTACTTTATGAACTACACAATTACAGAAACTATGTGTGTTGCCAGCTAGTCATGTGTTATTTTCTAATCTGCTGCTAATCTCTAGCATATATGTATTAGGATGTTTCTACTGGCTTCTACTGAAGGATTTATTTATAGTATCTGCTATTATGTTTTATGAGCACAGCAGTTACTGGCTTGTCAAGTCAACTGTTAGTAATATGAGATAGTTCTATTTGTGAAGAGTTGGGTCATTGCCTAGCTTTTTCATATCTGTTAAAATTCAAGTTTCTCATTGTAAAGTGCTTAAATGTCATAAGTTGTGTAGCAAAGAGTGGAAACTGCCTGAGACAGGCATTCTACTTGTCCTTCTAAAATCTGTACACCTCCCTCTCTGTAAATCCAAACTTGCATACAACACATATTGTTAGATACTTTACTTTCCATCTGTACTTCTAAACTGTAGAAGCCCCCATGTTAGTAATCCTACACTTAATATTTACATACCTACACATATCTCCTGTTAGCTACCTTATTCTCCATTTTAAAGGCTATACAGCAGAAATGCACAATTTCTGTTGGCCAAACACTACATAAAGTAGCAGAGTAAAGATAAATAGTATTTTATCTACCCAGTTCAAAAAAACAATACTGATTATTTTTAGCTCCTCCATCCCAGTGTACTGAGCACACAGTATATTTGGCAATTCCTGCTGCAAAAGTTAAACACAATCTCATTGTCAATTGAACGTCTACAGCTGAATTTCACTCCAGTTACAAAGGCACAAAAGGAGAAATACCTTCAGTTAAAACCTAAGCCAATTTCCAAGAATCAAATTAAACTGTAATAGTTTGTTTTTCCTCACTTGTGCATCACTGTTATCTGTATTGTAGCACTGAATCTTCTGTAGAGACAGGGAAGGCCACACCCACTGGATGTGAAGATAAAGTAACACTTTAGGAAGTTTTACTCTAGCAGTGTAACATTTCCCTGGATAAATCAAATAAACCTCATAACAATACAATCAAATGCTGTGACCCACCTTAAGTAGTTAGAGTTCAAAGACTGTCTTTTTTTATCCATAAGCATTCTACCTCATTGTATGTTTTTGGTGGAAAACCATCTGTGATGGGAGGGTGAGTAATAGCATTTCACTGAAGTACCTGATTGGCCCTTCCCTCAGCTACTTTAGCCTCATTTAAAACCAAAAGTACAGCAATACTAAATGATGGTGTTAACTTTGGGGCACTCTCCCATTTCTTTCTTGAGGACTTTGTTTACATTTTAGTGCTATATAAATCACATGTTCTCACAGCAGCAGGGTTTTCAGAGAAACTTGTTAGCATACTGCAAGTCAGATTTCACAAACTTCAGTGGGGTGGGTTATTACAGGAAGTGCTAATAGCTTACAATTTGTTCTTTGTATTTTCTTTTGTTTGTTTTTGTTTCATGCTTGTTGCCATATTTATTTTTTAACTTCACTAGCAATTATTTTTCATATGGTCTACAAAAATGTTGCATATTAGTGCATGCACTCATGCAGACATACCTTTATAATCAAACGGTTTCCCCTCATTTTACAGGACAGCTTTGCTTTGGAGATCTGCATCTTGCAAACAAACCCACTGAGTTGCAAATATCCTAATATTCTAGCAGAATAAAGTATTATAACTTTTCAATAAATTGTCAGACATCTTTGAAACTGAATCTTGTTACTGTACTAAAAGTATTTTCCCATTATATGATGCCCTTCAGGAATCAGACAGTAACTGTTTGTATAATACTGATGCCATCCAACTGGATTTATTTTTTTTCTTCTCTGCATTGTGGTAAGATGTTTGGAGTTTTCACTCCATTTCTGAATATTTGACTGCAATAGAGTTACACTGACTACCACTGGAAATTTGAGACAAATGAAGTATAGGCTTGCAATTCAAGGCATTCTTGGATGTCTGTAAATTTGTATATGCCAGATATGTGATAATGTGTGTATTTTATTTAAACTATGTATACAGTGCACATAATTGTTTTAGTGGTGTGCTTCACTGTTAGTATTGGAATTCTATTTTTTTTTTCTCAAAGGGGCCTCTGCTGTAACTCAGATGGCTTTGTTGACTAGATCACTTACCCCCTTATCAACACTGAAATGCATAATAGTTTAAATAAATAAATGCATGTGTCATCATGTGTTTATCATATATATTGCTTTGGTTGTTTAAAATATATTTGATGTATATTTATAATTTTATGTTTTACTGATCTACACATATGCTGTATATTTTTATGTTTCACGGATTCCCATATAAATATAGGCATGTGTGTGTATGTATATAGTGTCAAAGGAAAAAAACAACTTCAAAAAGATCAACACACGGCAGGTTCAGGTTAAGGCACTTTAATCTTGCAGCAAGGAGACAAAAACATGCTAATACAGAGTTTGTCTAACTAGAATCTGGAAGTGAAGCCATTCTTATACATTTCTTACAAGGCATTGCCTACTAAGCTGATGTAATAAATCACAAGTTCTTACAATATTATTTCATAGCAGCTGTTTGTCCATGATTTTCTGCTGGCATATCAAGTTTATAAAAAAACTTCCTAAGAAAAACAACGTGGCCTTGGAGACCACCGGTTAGATACAACTTCTCACTATATGATGTTACCATTCAAGGTACTATGGCTAATTCGAGCACAAAGCAAGCACAGATTATAGTTCATTTCTTCAAGCAATCTTTGTTCAACTATATCTATCTTTTCTGCAGCTGTGCATGTTCTCATAACACGAACAGAGCTGATTGTTCAAGTTCAATAACATTATAGAAAACAGTATTGTTCTAGTCATTATTTTCCTGACCTAGCAGATAATCACCTGCTTCTTAGTAAATTTCCAAAAGGCATAAACATGAATTTTTCTGTGTTAGCAAATACTAGGTCAGAGAGCATCTTGCAGTTTCAGAAAGCATCTTCTAGTTTCATACAAAACTAAGCTGTACATAAAATAGAATGAAATGTGTTAACCCTTTTGGCTTCTAATAAGCACTAAACATATACATTAATACATATTTTTTTGACATATATATATATATATATATATATATATATATATATATATATATATATATATATTATATATCTATATGTTGTTGTGTCTTTTGGCTTTTCCCGGTTAGGGGTTGCCACAGCGGAACTCCAGTCCACTAATGATTGGCAGTAGATTTTTACATGCCGAGTTGCTGGCCCTGATGCACAACCTTCAATGAAGGTACGCCCATTCACGCATGTCTCCACACAGAAGATGCTCTAGCTGAGAATCGAACAGGACAACATCTTACTGTGAGGCGACAACGCTACCACAGCACCATCACCGCAAAAGTATATTATATATCTATATCTATATACATATATATATACACTGAAGACGCTGCGAGCGAAACCGGCCACCGGTCTGTGTATTTTTGGGCAGGTTTGCCATTAAACAGTCGTACTTTCTGCTGTCTTGTGGATTTTATTACTTTCATGAGTGCTGGAATTGTTGTGAAGAATGTAACTAAGTCCGTGCACCATTTTCGGTTCTGTGCACTTCATCTTTTCTTGGAACTTTATATATACATATATATATATATATATATATATATATATATATATATAAGATTTACCTTTACATGTGCGGCACATGGATGAAATTCAAAAGTCCAAAAGGACTTTTTCAAGTTTTCGGAAAGACGAAAACAGAATACATCAAATGTGCAATGAGCAAATGCACAGTAACATTCACTCATTGCAGATTCTGCATTTTTGGTGTGAGGTGCAGTATAGTGGGGATTGGGAAGTGGACCCTTTCCCCACTGTAGTGCGACCTCTGAGTTAAAATAATAAAGTAGGGGGGTGTGGAGGGCATGGGTGCATAGCCTCCCTACATTACGCTTTGTATTTGAATTGAAGTTCGAAAATCAGCTAATCTGGTTTTCGATTTGCTGATTTTCCAACTTCGGTGCAAATCAGAATGACGATTTTCGTCATTCCGTTTCTAACAAAGGGCCATTTGGTAGGTTGATTTTCAACCTTTCAAAGGTAAACCATATATATAAATATATACATATATATATATATATATATATATATATATATATATATATATATATATATATGGTTCCCCTTCAGAAGTCTGAAATATCACAATCCCAAAATTCACAAGACTGAAGACCAAAATCCTGAAAAGTCAAAATCCTGAAACTCAAAATACTGAAAACACACTGAAAAATTAGGGCATGAATGGCTTGGCTTCAAAAGGCTTGAGGGGCATTAGTTTAGTAACCTCCTATGAGGATTTCTTCTTGTGAGTTGCAAATGCATGAAAATGCTTTCCTCAGAAATCTATGAAACAAGAACAAGAACATGTCGGAATCCAGGAATACATATAATAACCAAATTAGTTATAGTGGAATGTGGGATAACGTAGGATACTGGTTAGGAATGAGCTTCTCTTTAAATATGCTATACTTTCTGGCTATGACACTGATGTATACACAGTATTTTATATATAGCATATATCATGTACAGAAGTAGGTTAAAAAATAAAAAAGACAACTTGATACACAAGTCCAAGGATAAAAAAATACCCAATCCTCGTATGTACACTGGTTCCATGACTGGAGAAAATGACAGTGTAGAATCATCAAGACAGAGAAATGTTCCTACAACTAGGTCAGGCCAGGCTCGGGGGGGGGGGGATGGTGGATCCCCCCCCCCCCAATTGTAGAAGGAAATAGTAGTCTACAAAAACTGATAGAGTAGACTACTGATGATAAAAAAGAAATGATGTATTTTTACTATTATGTAAAAATAGAAGATATTCTAAAAGGTTAAGAGAGAAATTAGATGAAAGAAAAATACTTACACAAGAAAAACTGTCAAAACTTCAGATGAAAATCTATGTTCATTAATACAACATATTCATAAATAACATTACATAGACAAAGAAACATTAGGACATTTGGAAAAAGAAGCAACTGCAGAAGTGCAAACAATATAAAGAAGTAAACCTAAAGATTTTTGAAAGGCATAAAAAATAAACATAGACATGGGAAAGAAAGAGAGATTTTATATGCTGCAATATTTATGCAAAAGAGAATGCCAAATTAATCAATACAAAAAAGCAGCTCCAAAGATATTTGAAGAGAAAGATGGGCAACGGCATTCAGATATGGAAATTTTCACAATACAAAAAAAATAAGATCACATAGGAGGAACGTAAAGCAGAAAATTTATAAAGTTGAAGTTAAAAAAAAATGCTAAATTTATGGAATATCTGCAAAGTGAAGGATATAGTGCAGAAAGTCTAATACAGGTTATGTTACTGTGTGACAGAAAAGTGATTCTCCAAAGTAAGGAGAAACAGGAGAAGATGAAGACATCTGAAGAAGAAATATGGACATGGGAATGAAAAAGAAATTTAATTTGGTGCAAAATTTATGCAAAGGAGAAAGCAAAACAAACCAAAACAAAAAAAGTGGCATGAAATATACTTGCAGAGAAATACAGGCAAACACATCCAGATATGGAAAATTTTACAATACAAACATAAGGAAACAAAGTGGTAAAAGTAGAGAAGAGAATAAGTAATTTGGAAGTTAAAGAAATAGAAAACGAGTCCCCAAATTAAGGAGAAACAGGTGGAATGGGATGTATTTTATCACTTGCCACATGAAGATTCTCCAGAGCCTTCAGCAGGAAATGAGTACAAACGTTCAGTTGGAGATGCACAACAAGGGAAGGAGCAAGAAACTCTGGCAGCTCTGATGCAGTCAATGTTGTACAGTGATAGGCAAGTGAATTCCCATATGAAAGAGCAACAGATAATGCAGGATGCAGCTGAAAATAATATGTTGCCAAGTAGATGTTCAAGAAACTTCCAGAGAATGCTTGCATCAAATTGAGAACAAAGAATGTGCCCTCAGTTTATAAGAAAATTATCTAGAGAAAGAGCTGCCTGGATTACTACAGATGAATAAGCATATTAAGATCAGTGAAATAAAGATCACAGAAAGTCAATAAGACACAAACTGTTAGAAGTATGTTAAAACAACCAAACACAGTGACAAAGACTTAACAGAAATTAATATAATATAGCTGAAGTAAATAGGCTATATTAATGTTGAGCTAAATTAATAACAGATAAAGTCTCACCACAAAAACAAAGGGCAATAAGGAAAACTAAGGGAAGAAATCAAATGCCATCATGGAAGTATCTAATAAAAAAAATATGAAGTAATTAAGTCAAGAAGTGTCACTATTGGAAGAGTACAGAAGAGGGAACAGATCAACAAAAATACTTATAAAGGCAGATGTGATAAAATCAGAACAGACCAGGATCTATATCATACGTTATTGCAAATAATAAACTAAAAATATCAGCACTAACATAAGAGTTTAGAAGATATGCTGATAAATATAAAGAAAAAATATAAAATAAGCAATTCATTGCTGACCAAAAAAAATGTATAGTGAATTAAGAAACAAGCCAAAAGGAATAGAAACACCACCAAAAAAGAAGAAATAAACACATTTTAAAGAAATATCTATGAAGACCCTGTGAAACATAGCAAAGATGCTGAATGGATAGATGTAAAAGAAACAGTAGGAAGTTCAAATTTACAGGATATGAAATGGAATGCAGTAATGGCCAGAAAAACTGAAACAAAATTAAGAAAAGCTCCTAAATGGAAAACCCCAGGCCCAGATGCAGTGCCTAACTTCTGGATAAAAGTATTAATATCTTTAATCAAGGATTTAGGCATGAATAAGAAATATTTAAATGTGCGCTGCAAATAGACATCAACTTGGTTAACAGGAAAAACAATACTCCTCTTTCACAGTGAACCTGTAAGCTATCCTAAAAACTATAGACCAATAACTGGCCTTCCTATGGTGTATAAATTATATGCTAGAAGTGATGTATACAGAGTTTATAATAACACAGAAGAAAACTCAGTCATGGCAATAGAACAAATGAGTAATACAAGAAAGTCATATAGAACAAAGAATCATTTGATTTTAAGTTTAGTCATAATTAAGAATTGTAAAAGGGGAAAGAATCTAAGTATGGCATGGTGTTTTGACATAATGATCATGGTCTTTGCCTCATAAACACAAAAAGTACAGGATTTGATTCTAATCATTTATCGGCTAGGCTTAAAATGATCCTTAAGGGCAGTTAGCCTAGTATTCAGCTATAAAGCTAAACCTATAAAAATGATTTGCAGCATCCCACAATCATGGATAAAGGAAAGCTTCCAAAAGTACACGATACACCCTACGTTGATCAATTACATTACAGTGACAATGAAACAGTGGCAAACCACTTTGCAGCTAAGCCATGATAAAGGAAAAATTATTATCCCAGGGATAAAAATTCAAAGGGGGATATATTCCAAGGTGACACTTTGTCACCACTGTTGTTTTGTCTTGCCCTTAACTGCTTGAGCTGACTTAACAGATTAGGTCATGTTACAATTTGCTCCCAAAAAAACAACACTGTAAAGACTTTTAATCTTCTTTTTGTGGATAAAACCATCACCGTAACAGATACAAGCATGCAAAATCTGAAGATAATGCTATTCAATGCTAGAAGTCTAAACCTCAAAATACACTCTCTCGAGGCACTCCTAAAAATGGAGAACATTGATATCTGTGCAGCAACTGAGACCTGGTTCAAGGCTCCAGAGAGCACCCCTGAAATACCAGGCTACAATTCTTACCACACTTTTTGGCCACAAAACCAAGACCGAAACACTAAAGGTGGAGGAGTGTCCATATTCACAAAGGATATTCACACTTCCAGGCTAGTTGTCCAACACAATGCATCTGAAATTCTCCAGGTGCAACTAACACTAGGTAAGACTGCAGTCCAAATTGTAGCTTGCTACAGATCCCCCACCATACCCCATGATTCTCACTACACCTTTCTAAACATACTGGAAAATATTAAGATACAACCAAACGCCCTAATACTAGGTGATTTCAACTACCCTGCCATTAATTGGGAAAACTACTTGGGTACCAACTCCTTTTCCCAACGGTTCTTGGAATTCATAAATTCCAACGCCTTGGATCAACCAATCCATTGTCCCATCAGGGGATCCAATATCCTAGACCTGGTCATTACCAACATGGGTGATAGATGCTCCACACCAGTGGTCACCCCCTCATTGGTCAGGTCTGACCATAAGCAAATCACCCTTGACATCCACATCCCACCCCAACCCCCAGTAAGGAAACCTCCTTAAAAAACTTCTCCAAAGCCAACTTCATGCTACTGAAGTCAGAAGTGACAAACTTCACAACACCCACGCAGACGGGATCTGGAAGTTCGACTGCAGAATCCTACACTAAGGCACTGTACGAGCACATCCACTCATGCATGAATCGTGCCATCCCAAATAGAACCAAGATGCTCTTCTCCAAAAAAAGGAAGGCAATCTGGTGGTCCCCTGCTATAAACAAACTATACAACAGAATAAACTGTTGCAGAAAAGAGGAAAATCCCAGGATGCAAAAAACTCCCTCACCAGCCTCAGTAAGAAGCTGAGATCCCTCATAAAATCCTCAAAAGTTAGTTACGAAAATAAAATTGCCAAAGATTCCAAAGACAACCACAAGGCATTCTATAGTTATGTCAATAATCTAAATGGCAATGCTCAGATCTGCTCTGATCTACAACAGAATGGTATTAAATATACTGATACCAAGGATATTGCCAATATCCTGGCAGATCGATTTAGTGCCAACTTCACTCCCCTCTCACCCACTAAAAGGCACATCTCAATACCAAAAGATTGTCAAATTCAGTTAATCACAGCCACACAGGTAGAAACAGCACTCTCCAAAGCTAAGAATACAGCTTCCATGGGACCAGATGACATCCCAGGCTGTGTACTACATGAACTACAAAATGAACTGGCACCCCACCTAAGTGTCATGTTTAATCATAGCCTCACCTCAGGCTTCATGCCCACTGAGTGGTGCACAGCTACAGTTATCCCGCTCCACAAGGGAGGATCCACCTTGGATCTCAGGAACTATCGTCCCATCAGTCTGACAAGCCTGATCTGCCAGGAAATAGAACACATTATCATGGAACTTATAAACAAAGACATTGGCAACCTCCAGACACTGGACCCCACCCAGTTTGGGTTTGTGAAGGGACAATCTTGTCTCCTGAATCTGATTGACTTCTTCAAATCAGTCTCCAGAACTGTGGACGAGGGTAAGGTGGTCCACACAGCCTAACTGGACCTCGCCAAGGCCTTCAACACCATCCCCCACTCTGAAATCATAGATAAATTTACTAAGCTGGGCATAAATCCTTACATCACTCGATGGGTTGCCAACTGGCTTACTGACAGAATCCAGACTGTAAAAGTAGCCAACTCTTAATCCAGTTCCAGACAAGTGACAAGTGGAGTACCTCAGGGTTCAGTCCTGGGACCACTCTTGTTTGGCACCAACTTCCCTGAAGTACAGGCTAACACTAAGGGACTCTGGCTAACAAAGTTTGCAGATGACTGCAAACTGGGAGCCATTATTGAATCCCCAAATGATGTGGATATTCTACAAAAGGGCCTTACAGAAACAGATGCCTGGTGCCAGAGCCATGAGCTCAAGCTTAATGCCAGGAAATGTATAGTTATCCCCTTTGGAAAAAAACAGGTACCCATGAACTACCACATAGGTGGCAGGACACTAAACACTGACAGTGTGATGAGAGACTTAGGGACACAAGTGGACAGTGGTCTCACTTTCGATAACCACATCGCCACAACAGTCAGGAAATCCTTCTACATGGCACACCTCATCACTAAGGGCTTTTCATCCAAAAAAAAGGAGGTCATTGTCCCACTGTACTCATCCCTCATTAGACCCATTATAGAGTATAATGCCCCATTTGGTATGTACCTCACAAGACATCTGCAACAGATGGAAAGGCCACAGAAATACCTCACTAAAAGAATCACAGGCCTAAAGCAGATGCCATATGCTGACTGTCTAAAAAAACCCCATCTATACTCTGTGGCATATCATCTACTCAGAGGCAATTTCTGCTTAACATACAAGGCCATGTCAAACCCTGAGCTGTTGGACATGCTCCACTTAAAAAAAATCCCAATCCCTCAGAGCAACACACTCCAGGGATCTAAACCTTATCATCACAATGAACAAAACATGCTGGAGGGATAGGTTCCTGACCCATAGAATCCCCATACTCTGGAATAGACTACCCATACATGTCAAACAGAGCGCCTCATTGGCCCTCTTCAAAAGGAACCTTGATGATTGGATGGGAGATAGGAAATTCACCCCGGGGATCATGTCAGTCACCCTGCTAGACAGAGGCCCAGAGAAGTAAATATTGTGGGAAAAAATTTCCAGGGAATTGTTATGGCTAGGCTTGCATAGGCCTTAGGGCCGATAGCCTAGTACCAACCTATGAACCTATGAACCTATGGTTTAAAACTGTATAGATCATCAGATAAGAAACAGAAATCATAACTGCAAGTGGAGTGTTCAAAGCATAAGAATGTCATTTGATCTTGACAAATGTACAAAAGCAACAATTAAAGCAGAAAAGCTGCAGCAACACTAAAACACAGGAATGTGATATAAAGGAACTTAAGCAGGAGGCAGTGATTAAACATTTGGGAGTTGATAAAGGAATGACAATAAAACACTAAAATCAGTTCTGAAAATAGCCCTGACAGCTAGGAACAAAGTCAAATCTATAAACTAATTTTCTCTTCTGGTTCTAACTTACAGTTTTTGGAGACTGACTGGCCCCAAAAGGTATTGGATCAGTTAGACAGGAAAACAAGAAAAATACTTCACGCTTATCAAATGATATATAACAATCAGTGTATACTGGGACTATATATTCCTCGTTCTGAAGGAGGTATGGGTCTCCTCAAAATCGATTACATGTATTACTCTGCGACCATAGGACTCCACACATATCTGCTGACCTCACAAGATCCAAACATAGTGAAAGTTTTAAAACACGAGGAGAACAAGTCTAAGATGACTTCCATGCTTAGTTTAGCAGAAGCATATCAGTGTCAAGCAGGAATGGAAATCAACCAGCAGTAGATAAAAAAAACAAACAGATGTGCCTACAAACAAAATAATATATATATATATATATATATATATATATATATATATATATATATATATATATCTGTATATATATATATATATATATATATATATATATATATATATATATATCTGTATATATATATATGGGTCTACTTCGAATAACCGAACCGCCACTTCACCGACACCCAGAAGATCGAGACGGAACGACCGAACAGGTAGGTGATCGAAAAGGCGATATTCCGACAGCTGAAAGACCGACAATGGCAACGTGTGAGCGCGATCAGGTAAGTGTGCGATAGTGACGGATTTAGGATTGGGGAGCGGACAGGTAAGTGTACGATAGTGAGGGATTTTAGGTTAGGGTGTGGGAAAGGTGAGTGTGCAGTAGTGTCGGACTTAGGGTTCCGATAAGGTAAGTGTGTGATAGTGACGTAGTGTAGTGTAAGGAAGGATTGAGTGTGTTAGGGTTAGTATGCGGGTGGAGTGAGTGTGCGATAGTGACGGGCTTAATGTTTTAGGGTGGGTTAAGTGAGTTAGGGTTAGGGTGCAGGTAGGGTAAGTGTGTGATAGTGACGGTGTTGAGGTTTAGGGGTGGGTTAAAGTGAGTTAGGGTTAAGGTGCGGGTTGGGTCAGTGTGCGGTAGTGTCGGATGTTAGGGTTAGGGTTTAGGTTAAGGTTAGTGGATATGTTATTGTGTGCAATGTGTAGTTTACGTTTTTTGTGTCGGTATAATGGTGTTTGGTTTTTTGAGTTGTTGGTGTTTGTCGGTGTTGTGTGTTTTCGGTTGTTTGGGGTTGGTAAATTGTGTGTCGGTGAATCGGAAGTTCGGTTATACAAAGTAGACCCATATATATATATATATATATATATATATATATATATATATATATATATATATATATATATATATATATATCCAGATGGAAATACAGAAAACGTTTGGAACAACCTGTCAACAGGAATAATTAAGGACAGGTACATTTAAACCAAAAGATGAAAGGTTAATATTGGCTGCCCAGGACACATTGGTTTACAACATTCACTTAATTTGTGGGAGAAATTGACAAATGCCAGTTTTGTGAAACATAACTTGAAACAGTCACACATCTTGTTACTAGGTATGCTATACTGATGGTAGAAGGTGTGTATACTGAAAGGCATAAACATGTGGCAAGATTGCTGCATTGGGGATTGCGCAAACATTACAATATTGAAGTAACTGAAAAGCATTAGAAACATGAGTCAGAAAGTATTATAGAAAACAATGAAGTTTATATTACATGGAATAACCTATTACCAACAGTTCAAACAATAGATGCGAGAAAAGCAGATGTACTAGTGGTACATGAAAAAAGACAAAAGTACCATTGATCTTTGACATTGCTACACCTGGTCATTACAGTGTCTTATGTAAGGAGAGACACAAAGTCATAAAATACGAGGACTTCCAGGAAGAAATGAGGGCAATGTGGAAGAAGGATACCCTGACAATTCCAATAGAAGTAGGAGCAATGGATCTCATAAAAAATAATTTACAGTTGTACTCAGATATGCTACTAATACATGTAACTCTGTGTGAATTGCAGAAGGAGTCAGTTCTGGGCACATTGTGAGTGCTGTGAAGACCCCTTTTGGCTAACATTAAAAATTGAAACAATACTAATTTCATAAATTTTAAACTTAGTTTTACTTATGAATGGGGGTGCATTCCTGTCATGGTACTAGAGGCCAAAAATACTTGGATAAATTAAACCAGCAGATTAGTTGGGCTAAGCCATGTTTGTATGATCAAATTCTAGTCAGCTGCATGGCTTGTGCATCTGCAGTACACTTATGCAATGTCACAATGTTTAATTTTAAGGTAAAGGACATTTTCCTTTTGTGGTTTGCCAGTCTAAGTATCTGTCCTGTATACAGTTGTTGCATTATTCTTTTAACTAGATTTTAACTAGATTGCCCCTCACAGATCAACAGTGGTATCTGTTTTAGGCAGTTGTGGAGCACAAGCTCCTACAGGACAAGCTCATGAATACAAAACTGAAAATGACAGCAGCTGGGAGCAGATTAAGCTGATTGATTGCAACTGCAACAAGGAAAATTTAAATTGCTGACTGTGGCAGGTTTGCTAGACGTTTTGCATACTGCAATGGGGTACTACTCAGGATTAGCCATTAAAATCATATACATATCCATCTATAAATATAATGTCATTATAATTTAAATTCATAAGTACACTAATACATTTGGTATATTTCCAGTTAATCAATGACTCCTATTAGCTAAAATGGCAAATGGATGTTCTATAAGTGGGAAAAGAAGCTTTGAGGTCTTATTCATCACTGTAATGAGGTCTTATTTATCACTGTAATGTTAAGTGGTGCAGTAAATTCCAAGACAGATGACATACATTTTCTACAGAGGCATGCAGCTTTAACTTTGAAACACCAGCAGGCAAATATGCTGCTACCATCATTATATTATATCCTTATAAAGAAGTAAATGGGCAGAAGGAAAATCAGTAGTTCCATGGGCCTACATAACAACCTCCTAAGATGTTTCACTAGCGCTGTATAATATTCTCTTCTACTTCTGGGTCTGTTCATATGCTATTGCAAAGATCTAAATTGGTTCCTATCTACAATGGAGAACCTGCTGCTTCGTTTTGGACTTATAGAGCCATTTGTGTTACCAGTAAAATGTGCTGGTAGAAGATGATTATTGTACTTGTTCAGGCAGACATGGATGGCCTTTTGCATGCAGATAATCATCCTGTCATTATGAGATATGTTATTGGGTAGGATAGTATCATGGAATATCAATAAATACACACAAAGGACAATCAAAAATTCAATAAACTCAGATGATGAAAAAAGTGATGAGGTTTTGTCCTAACCAATATGGAGCAGCTTTGCTCCTCACCAGCTGTAACTACCTCTACTGCCAAATCAGACCACAAATCATAACTCTCAACCTCTTAGCATAAGAAATCTGGACAAAGCCTAAATTAATGGGAGGGGGGGGGCACAAAAATAGGGATATACTGTTCTTATTGCAGTAACAGATTTTTGCTGTAGCATGCATTTTTCTCAAGGATATGAAGTCAGAAACTCATATATATATATATATATATATATATATATATATATATATATATATATATATATATATATATATCATTAGTGACTTCACTCCTCAGTGATTTGCCAGAAAACCACAAATTGATGAGGAACAGACCAAAAATATAAGTCAAAGATCTGGACATTTGCCCCAGTGCAGCCTTACTCTTTACTTTTTTATATTGTTTATGTGAGTCATAATGCATGTCTATAAAAGGGTGTGAACATCTGTTATATTAGTTAGAAGGAGTGGGTAGTCCTTGCTACTGTGTATACTGGCTGGCAAGTGATACTCCTCTTCTTAAAATTGCTGCAGGTGCTTACTCAGAGAGGTAATCAGTTGAGTCCCTCAGAGCTCCATATCAGAACCTCTGCTATTCAGCATATACTACTCTGATCTCCAGATCATAAAAAGAGCTCTCCAGTTAACCAGATTTGAGGATAATTATAAACTGTGTGTCATCCTAAGGTATCTATCTGATATGCAAAACATGTAACTTGAACTTACACATGCTAGTAGCTGGTGTTCATAAAACAGGCTGAAACAAATGCTAAAAAAATACAGTATTGTCACATATAGAAAGCAATTCTGCAATAGAAAAAAACCTTTCCAAAATGAACTTATTGTAAGAGACATTGGAACATGGTTAGATAATCTCCTGTCCTTTCATCATCATGTCACAATAATGGCTAAGATATTCAATCTTTCTGGCACCATTGACTATAAAGAGTATCTCTTCAAGATACAAAGAAGTCGTTACCCCTCTATATTCTGCAGTGATTAAACCCATCATAGAAAGCAATGCTCCCTTTGGGTTATATATTAGTAGACATATCAAGCAGCTGGAAAGACCTCAAAGGTTCTTAGCAACAAAAAAGATCATGGGCCTAAAAGAATTGAGCTATCAGTAAAGGCCGGTGGCTCTGTCCCTGTATTCAGTGTTCTGTAGACTCTATAAGGGTGATGTGTGCCTTGATTTTTAAGCCATTAGGAATGTAGAAGTAAAACACCTCTTATATGTCCAAAAATCAAACCATCCAGCAAACACCAGCACGACCGGAGATCCATACCTCTCAACCTCTCAGTTCAAGAAATCTGGACAAAGCCATAAATAATGGAGTGACAAAGGTCCAAAAATAGGGAGAGATTTTAAATATTGCTCCTATAAACTAAGAAGGTTTTTTTTAAATGGCAGATTTTTCATTATTATATATTTTCTGAAGGAACTAGTCTGAAACTCAAACTGTCTGTCATTACTTAGTATTATTTAGTGACTTCAATCCTCAATGATTTGTCAGAAAACCATACATTTTTTGAGGATCAGACCAAAAATAAGAGGCAAAAATCTGGACATTCCATGAAAATCTGGACAGCTGAGAAGCATGCAGAGACCTGAACCTGTTTTGGCAAAGAAACAAATGCTGGAGAGACAGATTCCTCATGCAATGACAATCCCCTCTCTGGAATAAACTTCCACTCCAGATCAAGCAACGCAAAACTGTATCTTTATTTAAAAAGTAGTTGGACAATTGGATGGGTGTTCACAATTTCACCCACAACTTGACTGGCCTAATGCTCTTTGAAAAGGGGGTAAGGTCTAAGGGTATGTACTGGTAAGTAGTAAATGGCCACATGGCTTATTTGCATTGTATTTTCTATGATTCTAAAACAGTCACTCAAATGACCCAAATAGATGCTCATAGCCTGGAGAATCCTGGGGGAAGTGAGTGGCATTGACATACATCTATCCCATCCTGGGGAAGGGGTGAAATTTTATATGCTGCATTGTTTGAGCTCACTGAAGATTGCAGAGAGGTATATAGTGAGTCAGCCAGGGAAGCATACTCAGCTCTTGCAAGCTGTTTCATCAGTAACCTTCTGAGTGAATTCTGCATTCTGAGGATGGCATGCATGGAAGCATGCACATCTACAAGACAGGAGGTCATTGTAAGGCCCTCATCCATAAGAATGCAAGTCACCTGTCAAGGGGGGGGTGTTAGGGTTTACAAGAAAAAAGTCCTTGATGGCTACCTAAATGACAGTCCCTCTTTACTGGCTGTCACCCTGGAGAAAGGGAATGAGTGGTCATTTGGTGAGTGGTGAGGAGGGATGATGGTTGGCAGACAGCAGGAGAGAAATACATAATAAAAATGAGAAACATTTTTTTTTTTTGAAAATGCAACGTAATCTTCTCTGCAAAATAAAATTCTAGGAAATGAAGACAAAACAATAACACATAAAATTGATTTGGGGTAATACTTGCCTGATACCACACAGACAAGTACGTAAGCACTGTGACAAAGAAACACAGAAAGTGAGCAGAATAATGAAATACCTCAGAAAAAAATTGACAGGAGAAAATGTGACTTTTTTATCCATGTGTACAGAAGGTTTGCAGTCACCATCTTAGTCCTATACTGCTAATAAGTGCACTTGTAAAGAACTCAGTTTAATATCAGAAACAGGAAATGGATAGTTCCAAATAAGGAAGAAATATGGTCACAAGTCTGCATCAGAAATCACAATTAAGGTATTCTAAAATCAGTTTATATATATATATATATATATATATATATATATATATATATATATATATATATATATATATATATATATATAATGCTGGGGAAAGAGGTAGAAGGGCAAGGACATTTATTTTTACACCACAAGAAAATTGAAATAGTAAAACTGATGAGTCAAATAAAAATTAACTAATCAAAGTTCTTATACCCAAGACAAATTGTGACACTCGTGTCCAAATAATGCATAGTGGCTGTCAGAAAAAAGTGAGCAAAATCATCTCATACCACATCCCTCCAAGGTTATACAAGAGCATACATATCTGTCCTTGAGCAATTACCAGCACACATATCTGTTACCTACAACTGCACTCTAATACATACATCAACTGGTGAAGCCATGTAACAAAATATTGCTGCTTAGAAATAAGCAAATGGTTTATGCTTTAAACATTGTGTTCTCATGCTAATATTGATTAGCAATGGTGTTGTCTTACATTAGTAGATAAGATATTTGCCAGAAGATAGGCAAAAAGATATGAGAGACGAAGCTGGCATTTCACATTCATTACTTACATCTCCAAAGGTGTCTCCCCTTACCCTATAGAGAATGTTATAGTAAAGAATAAAAAGAAGCCATCAACACCGGGGAAATGAATATGAGATGTTATGACAATAAAGAACGAGGTAGCAAAAGAATAATTACTTGCATCGTTGAAAGATGCACCCAGAGTGTTTATACACATTGATATATAAATAATGTCATTCATCTGAAGCTTTATCTACAAACTACATAAAGATAAGGAAAATACTACATCTCAGTCTTCTGATGATTGTCTCTGACTCCAACTTGTTCTTTATTATATAAACAAAGTGTGAGCGAAATCTAAGTGTTCTCAGCATGGATCACTATTCTATGTATACCTAACTAGGCTAATGTGGGCCAATATACAGCAGTGCTTTTATATTTTGCCACTACATCTTGTAAGTGTCTTACTTTGGAGTTAATATACTTTGGATCTTCTAAATAAGCTGCAGCTAGTAGCTTACATGTTCCTGCTCACTACACAAAAACTAGATAGGACTAACCTCAAGCCACACACATGTACACATGCACACTTACTCAAATAAGCAAATGCTCAACTAATCTGTACAAATAAGCCCACAAGTTGGAAAGCCCTACCCACACATGGAAAAAACTGCCCTTCCCAAACCACAGTTAGAGTAGGAAACTTAGAAAGTACACAAATAAATTCCAGTACTGCACAACATTACATCCCTTAAGGAAAAATGCAACAAAAGTACAGTAAACATGTACTCCATACTTATTTCTCAATGTACATGCAAACTACAACATCTGAAAATGAGATCTTCATCACAGTTCAAGCAAAAATTTATTCAAAGCAATAAAAGTTGTACATGTTGATGTTGATATGCCTTTAAATTAGGTCATACATTCTAGCCAACATTGTGGCAAAGAATGATAAGACCCTGACTGTGACTCAAATGACGCGGACGTGACTAGTGACCCAGAGTTTAGAAAAATGTTGTCCATAATGAATGACCACTATCAGTTTTCATACCTTAAGGGATGAAGACATTCCTTTTTGCTATACTGTTGACAGCTGGCAATAGCTGGACATTATAGTAGTAATGACTGGTATATGACTCTATCATTGTCCATGTTGGTGTGAATGACCTGAGATGTACCTCCCTGGACTACATGAAAAGAGACATGGAGAAGCTCTCCGATCTGGTAGCCCAGGCACGTATGACCCTAGCCCTGAGTAGCATCCTGCCATCACCCAGAATGATACCACATTACAAAATGATTGACTTCAACAATTGGCTAAGCTTCTGGTGTCATTCTAAGGGGATCCAGTATCTGTCTGCCAGGGATGACATGATCGACAGACCACGATGCTTTGCCAGAGATGGCCTACACCTGTCGCCCTTGGGATTCCTGATACTGGCTAAGGCTCTTGCCACCCCTATAGTGCCTTTTTAGGCAAGGTTCAAATGACAAATTCACCACCATAACAGGTACAAGCATGCAAAGTCTGAGGGTAATGCTACTCAATGCTAGAAGTCTAAACCTCAAAATGTATTCACTCGAGGCACTCCTTAAAATGGAGAACATCGACATCTGTGCAGTGACAGAGACCTGGTTCAAGGCTCCAGAGAGCACCCCTGCATTACCAGGCTATAATTCATACCACACCTTTCGGCCACCTAAACTGGACCGAAACAGTAAAGGTGAAGGCGTGTTCATATTCATTAAGGATATCCACACCTCCAGGCTAGTTGCAGGGGCGGCTCATCCTATCGGACTGCCGGTCTGCAGCCCTCCCACCTAGAAAAAAAAAAAGAAAAACAGTCCGTGAAACAGAAAATCTATTCAGACAGCCTTTACCGGCAGTCCAAATGCAAAAAAACAGGTACCCAGCAACCTGTGCTGTAGGATATCCAGAAGTTGACCACACAGAACGGAAGAGCTACGGACTGCTTCCCTTGCAGTCAGATCCAATTAGGAGTGAGCTGAGAGCTCTCTCAGCTCTCGAGGGGATTTCGCTGCACGAGCGGCATGTAGAGCGATCTGTTCTGTTGGATTATGTGGCTTCCCTGCATGTCGGTCTTCGCTGGCTTCAGAAGGTAGGTCGCTGGCTTCAGGAGGTGTGTGTGTGTGTGTGTGTGTGTGTGTGTGTGTGTGTGTGTGTGTGTGTGTGTGTGTGTGTGTGTATGGTCGGAAGGTCGCTGGCTTCAGGAGGTGTGTGTGTGTATGTTCGGAAGGTCACTGGCTTAAGGAGGTGCATGTGTGTATGTTTGGAAGGTCGCTGGCTTCAGGAGGTGCATGTGTGTATGTTTGGAAGGTCGCTGGCTTCAGGAGGTGTGTGTGTGTATGGTCAAAAGGTCACTGGCTTCAGGAGGTGTGTGTGTGTGTGTATGGCCGGAAGGTCGCTGGCTTCAGGAGGTGTGTGTGTGTGTTTGGTAGGAAGGTCGCTGGCTTCAGGAGGTGTGTGTATGGTCGGAAGGTCGCTGGCTTCAGGAGGGGTGTGTGTGTGTGTGTGTGTGTGTGTGTGTGTGTGTGTGTGTGTGTGTGTGTGTGTGTGTGTGTGTGTGTGTGTGTGTGTATAGCAGCTTCTGTTTAGTTCCAGATTCCCGTTTGCACAATGTCTCCACTCATTGAGTTCTTCTCCTTATACCTTTCAATTGCTTGTGATTTTGGCTCTCAGATTTAGACTTCTTTCTTTTAGATTTATGATGCTTCTGATAAAAGTTAATCTTGTTCAATAATACATTATTAAGTAAATAATTTAAACATATAGAAAGATTTACTACACTTAACTATATAGGATGTAATATGTAAAAATCTTCTGTTGTGAAAAATAAGAAAGAGTTCTTCTTTCTGAACCTATGCTAAGATTTTTAATGGGTGCTGCTATGATTTTTTTAATTTTTGGAGGATGAGGGGTACATAGCCCTGATGTTGAAATCAGTGATTTCTGTTTGTTGTGGGAAATTAATGCTGATGAGATTTCTAAGTATGTGCTGGCAATGGATACTTTGCTTTGGAGGAGATCTCCCATCTTCTCGTTTATGCAGCTGTAAAGTTTGTATATATAAGTTCAAGGAGTTTGGGACATTCCCCACAAGGCAGGTGCAGGAAGACATATTCTGCAGAAACACTTGCTTTTAATTTTTATTTGGTTGTTGAATCGGGATCAGTTTAACTCATCAAAATAAGTTATTGTTAAGATAAACAGTGATTCATATGGCAAGCATTTGTGCAGGGATCTACAGGTTCTGGAATATTTTTTTTTTTTTATTTAGTTAATTTAGTTGGGTAGTAGACTGACAACAACAGACCCTTTCAGGCACAGGCTGGATTTTCATTAAAGTCATCTAAAGGCAGAGCAGAACCTCCTCACCAAGCAGGATATTGATGCCACTGTACTGCCCACAGATGCCAGTGTTCCCTTTGTTCACATACACAGGCACTGGAATGCTCATTCTTTGAGCAACTTGTGACATCCCTCACTCCTCTCTGTACAGGATGCCCATGTCCATCTTCCACATGACAGCTCCAATAGACACCCAAGCCGTTAATCAAACTCTGGTCAACTGTGTCTTATTCATTGGTTTATCATTATATGCCAGTAGAGCTATCTTCTACCTTTACTCATGTTCTCTGTATAGCTTACAATTTCTTAGTCTAGAATTTCATCTCTCCTGCTATTCAAAAGGGTGTTGGCCTAGAACATAATTGCAAGATTTTCTGCTGGTTATAACACAAGAATGATCATTGCATTTCAGTTAACAACCATTGATGGTTAGGGCTCAAACTTGATATATATAGAGCTATTCAACTCTGTTTCAGACAGACTGCTCTACTCAAATGTATTGCTTGGTACAATCTTATAAAATAATTCTTCTAATGAACTATGGCCATCAGTTGGTCGGCTAGTGGTCCTAACTAAATCCAAAAACAGGCTTGGGAACCCAGCTTTTTCTGTCTATTGGAATAGGTTTCATTTCTCTTGGGTGTTAATGTTTAAGATTGTTACATCACAGCTCCAAGGTTAAGGTTTTCAATCCCAATCTTTAGCCTTGCTTCTGTGGGCTTTGCACACACTTTCCAATTTTGGATAAGTTTTATCTGGATACTCCATTTTCCTTCCACCTTCTGAAAGCATGCAGATTGATTTGCAACAGTAAATTGTATAGATATATCTTATTTCCTCTTGTCCTTGCAGTCTTGGTCATGGCAGAAAAGTACACATAATGGCCAGTTCCCTTTACTTAATTAACAAATAAATAAATGAAAATAAAACTAAAAATTAAACTCTGCATTAGAGTTTGTCACAACCACAGGTATATTCCTTTCAAAGCACATTTCAAATGACTACTAAGAGTTCATTATAGAAAAAAATATGTGCATCTGGAGAGTAGTATAATATCTTGCTTATCTCATTAGCAACTGACTTATTGCAGTTAAATCTTAAATTTCACATATACTTTAAATAAAACTGAAACTCATTCACATATGCCAGTATTTGATTTATCTTACATAAGTGCTTACCAGCCATATAATTAATTGCTATTTTACTTAATATTAGAACTGCGGTGGTGGTGCTGTGGTACCGTTGTCGCCTTTTAGCAAGACATTGTCCGTTCGATTCTCAGCTAAAGCGTCTTCTGTGTGGAGACATGCGTGAATGGGCGCACCTTCATTGAAGGTTGTGCATCAGGGCTGGCAACTCGGCATGTAAAAATCTTCTGCCAATCATTAGTGGACCGGAGTTCTGCTGTGGTGACCCCTAACCTGGAAAAGCCAAAAGATACAAGAAGAAGATGGTATAAATGGCATAATCAGGCTTTTCAGTAGTTGCTTTTTCTCTTATACAATAATGCAATTTTTGCAAATATTTACTCATGCTGAAGCAGTATTTTATAGGTTCATAGGACAGGGGTGGCTCGTCCTATCGGACTGCCAGTCTGCAGCCCTCCAACCTAGAAAAAAAAAGAAAAACAGTCTGTGAAACAGAAAATCTATTCAGACTGCCTTTATCGGCAGTCCGAATGCAGAAAAACAGGTACCCAGCAACCTGTGCTGTAGGATAACCAGAAATTTGTGCGGTCAATGACTGCACAGAACAGAGGAGCTCCAGACTGCTTCCCTTGCAGTCAGATCCAATGAGGAGTGAGCTGAGAGCTCTCTCAGCTCTCGTGGAGATTTAGCTGTGCGGGCATCATGTAGAGCAATTGGTTCTGTTGGATTATGTGGCTTCCGTGCAGGTCGGTCATCACTGGCTTCAGGAATGTGTGTGTGTGTGTGTGTGTGTGTGTGAAATGCCCCAGAGAACAGATGGTGGTGGGTAGAGATACTCAGGCTTGAACCCTGTACCTTGTATGCAGGTGTTAAGGACCTGAATTCCCTACCCACCACCATTTGTAAAAAAATTGCAGATTTTTGCCTCATATTTGATCTGATCTGTTCCTCATGATATCTGTGTTTTATAAATGCTGTAATGCTTGATATTTGATGGTGCACTGGTAGCATTGTTGCTTTACAGCTGCAGGTTCTTGGGTTTGATTCTTGGCTGGGGTGCCTTCTGTGTGGGGTCTACATCTTCTCTCTGTGTTTGTGTGAGTTTGCTTTTGTGTCCTCCCATGTTATAAAGACATGTCTGCATTATTTCTTCCTGGTCCTCTGCTGAAAATTGTTTTTTTATTCCAAGTCAGATTGTCCTGATTAACAAATGTTAAATAAAATTGACAGGCATTTGAATTTCAGACTTCAGGTTTCTGAATGTTTAATTCCTTACATATTTGATGGTGCAGTGGTAGCATTGTTGCCTCACAGCTATAGGTTTTCTTGTTTGATTCTTGGCTGGGGTGCCTTCTGTGTGGAGTCTGCATCTCATCCTTGTGTTTGTGTGGATTTGCTCTGGTGTCCTCCCATTTTACAAAGACATGTGTCTGCAGTATTTCTCCCTGGGCCTCTGCTGAAAATTGTTTTTATTCCGTCAGAAGTAAAATTGACAGGCATTTGAATTTCAGACTTCATGTTCTTCAGAAAATACATAGTAACACAACCTTTTATTCTAACAATTTTCTAAGTTTATAAGATGAATATTTGAAATTTGTCCTTATTTTTTGGACTGTGTTACCCCATTATTGGCTTTGTCCAGGTTTTTTGTGCTAAGGTTGACAACTATGGCAAGAACTGAATTCACTGAATATGTCTGAGGGCTGTATTCCCTCATTACTGGGTTTGTCCAGGTGTTTTGTGCCAAGAGGTTGACAGCTGTGGTGAGAACTGAATTCATTAAATGATAGCCAATTAAGTTTCAGTCTTCCACTCTTTCACAAAGCAGCTGATTTGGCGTAGTGGTATGTTGCTCTGACTGTTTTGCACATGGACCTTGGCAGTAAAATGTATGGTGGTAACACAGCATTTTTCTTTCACAAAACAGGTGATTTGGCATAGTGGTATGTTGCTCTGACTCTTTTGCACAGGGACCTTGGCAGTAAAATGTATGGTGGTAACACAGCATTTTATTCTAGCAACTTCCCTAGATTATACAAGCAATGTTTAATGTGTCCCTGGTTTTTGGCCTTTTTGACCCTCCCCCCAATAAATTTGGCTTTTTCCAGATTTCTTGTGCTGTGAAGTTGAGATGCAGTTGAGTATTGAGTAGATTTTACAAGGACCTGAGAGCTGCAGGTGAAGAGAAGTTTAGTGCTGCTTATGCGAAGTCAGCAATACCACTATGCCAAGTTGTGTACTTGCTTTTGATGCAGAAGGTTGTTGGTTCTACTCCCACAAGGGGTGAATGCTACCGTACTGAAAAAGTTAAGATACTATGAGCCTGTTATCAGTTTGCCATCCATTTCCTATTGCAATATTACTAGCTTATCATTTTTAATGTAATGTAGGCAATTTATTCCTCAGGGGCATCAGCCACTTTATTTTTTGATGAAACCATGAAATATAAAGGTGTTTGCTAGTAGCAACCTCTTCATTAGTTACAGATTTATTTAATGTGAAATTATTTAGATGACTTTTTTTTACTTCAGAGATTGTGCATATTTACTGATAATGGTGGACTGTAGAATTGTGCATATTATAGCAATAACCCACGCCTGGGTTATTGCTATTATACAATGACATTATTTAAGAAAAGAAATAATCACGTTTCTTAAATAATGGCATTGTATAATGCCTCTTTGCTGCCCTTCCGCAGCTGTCTGGTGTTCTGCGGCAGTTCTGATGTACTGCGCATGCCTACGTAGTACATCAGAGCTGTGGGCAAAAGCAACGGAGAACGCAAGATCTCCGATGCTTTTTACTGTCTCGCTATGTTAAACTCATTTAACATAGCGAGACAGGTTAAAAGCAACGGAGGCAAGATCTCCGTGCTTTACTACTGTGCTATGTTAAAGGAGTTTAACATATCGAGACAGCTTTAAAAAGCAACGGAGATCTGCCTTGCTTTTTAATTCTGTGTCGCTATGTTAAACTCTTTTAACATAGCGAGATTAGTGTTACTCTAACGGAAAAAGTCCGGGTGACCGGACCTTTTTCCGTTAGTATATTAAGGGATTTACAACGGGCACGCTGGTTGGGCTGGCCAGTCAGCATGCACATTTTAGAGGAGGCATTGTATAATTACTGATAATGGTGGACTGTAGAAGTATGAGTAGAATTTTATGATGGAAATGTTCTGAATTGGGCGTCATCATTGGTGCATGCGTTTTGTTTCATTGTTTACTGGAAAAATTTTCAAAACAATAGGAAGGTGTATCAAAGAGCACATGTATGTTTCATATGCAAGGGACCTATGATTTGAAAACAGCCCAGAATTAATCTTTATCTGCCACTGGTAAAATGCATTTTCTTTGAATGTGGGTTTCAATGCTGTTTCAATGAATGTGAGTTTCAAGGGCAGAGAAGTTTTAATGCTAAGTTTGTTTATCAGATGTCTTAGTGTTTGTGCTGTAAAATGCAAAATAAAACTTTCAAATGAAGTCCAAATCATCATAGAAGTAAATCAGTATGCACATTAGCGTTTATGGTAAATGGAGTGAAATAGCAAAGTAATGGATCATTGGAATGGCTGCAGGGGGAGGCTCCATTCGACCATGATTTTGTGAGGGGGAAGGGCAGCAAACTTAGACAGCCCCAGCTGAACTATACCTCCCAACTGTCCAGATTTTCAAAAAATGAATAGATTTTTACTTCTTATTTTTGGTTTGTTCCTCATAAAATTTGTGGTTTTCTGGCAAATCATTTAGGAATTAAGTCACTAAATAATGACACACTGAGTTTCAGACTTCATAACCTTCAGAAAAATGCATGCTAAAGTAAGATCTGTTCTATCAACTGTCTCAGTTTATACAAGAGCAATTTTTAGTACTGTTTATGTGTTCCCCCAATATATTTGGCCTTGTCAAGATTTATTGCATTAACAGGTTGAGAGGTACATGCAAATAAATTGCTTTATAGAATTAGGCATAGCCAAACCTCTCAACTGTCTCTGATTTTGGCTCAAATAATAATCCCTCCGCAAAACAGCAATTTTGGAAGAAAACATGGAGGGTTTACAATTAAGAAATAACTGCAATAATTAGAGTTATAGATTACTTTTATTTTAGAAATGCATGTAGATTATTTTATTTTGTCGTCTGCTCAAGTTGGCAGTACTAATATTAGTGTCCCTTCTTTGACAGGTTCCCAGCTGTATTGTGTGGCTATTTTATATTTTTACATCACATTTTTGGTCCATTTTTCGTAAAATTGTGTTTTTTTGGCAAATTAGTGACAAATCATTAAAGACTGAAGTTAGAAAATAATGACAGACATTTGAGTTTCAGATTTCATACCATTCAGAAAATTCATACTAATGCAAGACCTATTATATTATCTTTCTAAGTTTATAAGAGCAATATTTTAAAAATTGTCCTTATTTTTGGGCTAATGTCCTACTTCTTTGTATGGCTTTGTCTAGATTTCTTGCTCTGAGGTTGAGAGGTATGACAAATGTGTCAGGGTATCACAGTGAGCCAGAGACATTTCAAATTGTGACATACTTGTTGCACCCCACTCCCCCATGTAGTGACTCTGGATGTGTTGAAGCAAGGCAAGGAGTAGTTATGCAGTGTAAATGTGCAGAGTATCCCCCCCCCCATCCAAGGTAGACACAAGTACTAGAGTGGCTTTTCATCTGTCCTTGATTTTTACAGAATGGTCTGGTTTCTGTCATATTTTTTTGTACTGTGGATTTATGCTTATTACTCAGAGTGCCTGTTGCTCTGTGTTTAAGTAGCAATACTTTAATGACTATCAGGTAAGCCTGGCTGAGATTTAAGATGCAAATAAGCTTTAATAAGCATACTGTTAAAGAACTGCCAACATTGAAAGCCTTTCTGTTGTTGCCATGTAGAGAATACTTAACTAGATAATGTATAAGCCTTGGGTATTGAAATGCTTATGACAGTATTTGTAATAAAGGACAGGATTACATTATTTTAAGAAGCTCATTACACTTGGAGACTTCCAGTCATCTCTGCAGGCTTTACCCGTAAACTAAACAGAATGCCAATCGTGTGGTCCATAACCTGTACAGTAATCCTTTTAAGCAATATATCTTCAGCTTATTTCTTGTTTGCTTTTCATTTTTTACTTTGATCATGAAATGAAACAAGTAGATAGTTGTCAAGCAGCAGGTCTTTTCTTGGATAAGGAACATGTTTACAAGTGGGGGCATCAGAGATTTCTACTTTCAGGATATTACTTGGTACTTTAATAAAGCTGAATATAAATTATAATTAGAACTGCAGTGCAATAAGTGGTTTGAGTTGAGTGCTGCTTGTTTTTTTTGTACTTGATTTTGACTGGCATTCCATTAATGTTTTTAAAAAAATAATTTATTTTTTCATGCCTCACAACCTTTTTGTTTCCATCTAGATATTAAGTAAGCTGTCATGCAGACAATGCATTGAAATATTTTTTTCTTCTACACTTCATTTTGTCTTGATTGGACTCTCATAATGATGGTTTGGCACTCACGGCAGTGTATTTAGTTAGTTTTTGTGGTTTTGAGCATAGCTCCTCCCCTTTCTAGTTGGTCACACCCCTTCCCATTGACCCCACCCATTCAGCTGTCTCCTGCAGCCCCCCTTTGATTTGAAGTCAGCAGCCGCCACTGGCTAGTTGCAAAGCATAATGCATCTGAGATTATCCAAGTGCAACTAACTCTGGGCAAGACCGCAATCCAAATTGTAACTTGCTACAGATCCCTCACCATGCCCCAGGATTCCCACTCCTCATTTCTTGATACACTGGAAAATATTAGGGTACAACCAAGCACCCTAATAATGGGCAATTTCAACTACCCCACCATTAACTGGGAAAACTACTCATGTACCAACTCTTTTGCTCAATGTTTTCTGGAATTCATAAATTCCAACACCTTGGATCATCTTATCCACACCCCCACCAGGGGCAGCAATATCCTAGACCTGCTCATTACCAACATGGGCAACTGGTGTTCCACATCAGAGGTCAATTCCTCATTGGTCAGATCCGACCAAAAGCTAATCAGCCTAGACATCCACATCCTGCACCCACCCCACTCCCCATTAGGGAAACCATCATAAAAATTTTCTCCAAAGCCAACTTCATGCTTCTTAAGACAGAAGTGGCAAACTTCACAACACCCATGCAGACAGACAATAGAGGTACAATTGCTGAATCCTGCACAAATGCACTTTATAAGCAATTACACAAGTGCATGGATTGTGCCATCCCTAACAGAACCAAGATGCTATCCTCCAAAAAAGGAAGCCAATCTGGTGGTCCCCTGCCATAAACAAACTCTACAACAGAAGAAAGAAACTGTTGCAAAAAAGAGTAAAATCCCATGACTGGAAGAACTCCCTGGTCAGCCTCAGTAAGAAGCTTATATCCTTCATAAAATCCTCCAAAGCTAGTTATGAAAACAAAATCACCACTGATTCTAAAGACAACCACAAAGCATTCTACAGCTATGTCAAGAATCTCAAAGGCAACACTCAGATCTGCTCTGAGTTACAGCACAATGGCACTAATTATACAGAGCCAACTGATATTGCCAACATCCTGGCAAATAGGTTCAGTGCTAACTTTACCACCCTCACCCCCTAAAGGGTCCATCTCTATACCGGAAGAATGCAAAGTTCCTGTAATCATAGCTGCACATTTAAAAACCACACTCTCCAAAGCCAAGAACACAGTATCCATGTGACCTGACAACATCCCAGGCTGTATTCTACATGAACTACAGATTGAACTGGTACCCCATCTAAGCACCATGTTCAATCATAGCCTCACCTCAGGCATTGTGCCCACTGAATGGCACACAGCAACGATTAGCCCACTCCACAAAGGGGGAGACACTACAGACCCTGAGAACAACCACCCCATTAGCCTAACAAGCCTGGTCTGCAAGGCCATGAAATGTATCATCATGGAACTTATAAACAAAGACATTAGTAATCTCCAAACTCTGGACCCCACTCAGTTCGGGTTTGTAAAAGGCAGATCATATCTCCTAAACCTGATTGACTTCTTTGAAGCAGTCACCAAAGCCATAAACGAGGGTAAGGTAGTTCACACAGCCTACCTAGATCTCGCCAAGGCTTTTGCCACCATCCCCCACTCTGGAATTATAGATAAACTCACTAAACTAGGTATAAATCCCTATGTCATAAGATGGGTTGCCAACTGGCTCACTGACAGAACCCACACTGTGAAAGTAGCAGACTCCAAATCCGACTTCAGACCAGTGACAAGTGGAGTACCACAGGGTTCAGTCCTGGCTCCTCTCCTGTTTGGTATCTACTTTTCTGAAGTACAGGCTAGCACAGAAGGTCTTTGGCTTATGAAGTTTGCAGATGACTGCAAACTAGGAGCCATAATTGAAACTCCTAACGATGTGGACATCCTACAAAAGTGCCTCACTGAGACAGATGCCTGGTGTCAAAGCAAAGTTCTAACAAAAACACTAACAGTCAATTCACTATCTACTCCACTAATGCTACTCCAATTGCTCCAGTGGCACAGGCTAAGCTATTGGGAATAACCATAGACTCCCACCTAAAATTTGATAGTCATCTCAACTTAACTATTAAAAAAGTACATGCCAAACTGGGGTCGCTCTACAGTATCAAACCATTTCTTACCAACAACACAAGATCAGCCATTGCTCGCTCCCAACTTCTATCCACCCTACTATATGCATCTCCCATTCTGTCTAATCTCAACAAAACTGAACTAAGCAAAATGGAAGCCTGCTATAACAGAATTGCCCGCTTTGCTGCAAATTGCTCATATAGAAATCATCACTGTACTGCTTTGAGACAGCTCCACTGGCTTGAACTGCCCAACCTCCTAACCTACAATCAGCTCTGCCTCTGTCATTCTATCTATTACCTCCCCAATAAGTATCCTGCCCTCAAAAACCTAGTACAACATCACTCAGCCAAAAGGCCTCTTAGATCATCAAGCAAACTACTACTAGAAGTCACCAACAGCTACAATAGCTTTGGAGATGCACTATATAGTAGTTCAGTGGCTAAAAAATGGAACTCTGTCCCTACAAGCATTCAAAACACATCATCCAAAGCCTCCTTTAAAGACCTCATCAGGCAACATCCCAAGGGACGTTGGCAGTGCCATGATTGCTCCCCAGGCTAGTGAAAGCGGATAATGCATACATACAAAATCTAGAGCACTTGATAATAGTTTTCAATCTTACTCACAAACACTGGCTAATCTACAATGTATGTACTGTACCGGTGTTCTATGTATGTATTTTACCTATGTTCCAAATTTCAGCTGTACACCACAAATCTATTAATTACCTTTATTTTTAAAATTAATATTTTTATGTTTGTTCTCTCCACTGTAACTGTTTATGTGCCGCATACCACTGTAAAAACATGTCTCATGTAATTTGTGTGTATACTGATCATGTCTAAATAACTAAATGTGTCTGTAATTTGTCTTTGTGGAGCTTTTCTCCCCGGGCCTCTGCTGAAAAAGGGCCTTTTCAGCTCAGTCAGACACCCCCGGTTAACAAATTTAAAATAAATAAATGAATAAAATAAATAAAGCCATGGCCTCAAGCTCAATGCCAAAAAGTGCATTGTCATCCCCTTTGGTAAAAACTCTGTACCCATGAGCTACCACATAGGTGGTAGTCTACTTAACACCAAAAGTGTGATAAGAGACCTTGGGACACAGGTGGACGGTAGTTTCTCCTTTGATAAGCATATCGCCACAGTAGTCAGGAAATCCTTCTACGTGGCACACCTCATCACAAAAGGTTTCTCATCCAGGAAAAAAGAGGTCATTGTTTCTCTCTACTCGTCACTCATTAGACCCATTATAGAGTACAATGCCCCTTTTGCTATGTAGGTCACAGAACATCTACAACAACTGGAAAGGCCGCAGAAATACCTCACAAAGAGAATTACTGGCCTCAAACAGATGCCCTATGCAGACCGTCTCAAAAAACTTCAGCTTTACTTCATTGCATATCACCTACTAAGAGATGATCTCTGCCTAACATACAAAGCTATGTCAAACCCATAGCTATTGGACATTCTCCACTTAAAGAAATCCCAATCTCTCCAAGCTACATGCTCTAGGGACGTAAACCTTGTCACCACAATAAACAAAACATGCTGGAGGGATAGATTCCTGTCCCATACTCTGGAACAAACTACTTATCTATATCAAACAAAGCTCCTCATTAGCACTCTTCAAAAAAAAAATATTAATGATTGGATAGGAAATAGGAGATTCATCTCTGTGCTTCTGCTTGACAGGGGCACAGGAAAATAATTTTCTTGGGTGGCGGAAGCCAGGGTACCTTTTTGGCTAGGCTTGTATAGGCCTTAGGGCTGATAGCCTAGTTCCTACCTATTAACCTATGAACATGCTGGTATTGTTTTCTCTTATAAGCTTTTCACAGCTTTCATTTTGTAACTCACTTATAAGAACCCAAATATGAATAAAATGCACAATGTATTCCTTGCTGGTTATTTGGATACTCTGGCTATGCAAGCAATAATGCCCAACAAGATGTGTTTATTGTGGAAATAATGCCCACCCAGGGGTGTTCTGATACACACTGTTGAAGGCGGAGGACCTCTACACCCTAGAAGGGCATTATTTCCACAATAACACATCCTGGAGGGCATTATTGTGGTTAGAGAATGGGCTATCTGTAAAATTGTGTTTTACTTATTCATTGTTTTAATTACTATATTATTTTTGCTATATTTTTTTATGTAAAATCGTTTCTCTGCCTGATGTTTCAGACTTGCTGTAGTATATTTAAATAGTGTTGGACAAATCATTTTACATCAAATATATGACATTTTCTAAAAAATATCCAGTTATTTACTTTATTTTTTTGGTTTCTTACTCCTAAAATGTCTGGTTTGTTGCTAGTCATTAGGGATTGAAGTCACTTAATAATGTCATACATTTGAGTTTCAGACTTTATTTCCTTCAGAAAATGCATGCTAACACAAATCCTATAATTTAAGCAACTTTGTAATTTTATAGCAACAATAATTAAAATCTGTTCCTATTTCTTATCCTCTGTCCCCCCTTTATTTTAGGCTTTATCCAGACTTGTTCAGCTGAAAGGTCAAAGGTATGCAGATCTTTTTACTGCTGCCAGTGGTCGATCTCACTCACTCACTCACTCACTCACTCACTCACTCACTCACTCACTCACTCACTCACTCACTCACTCACTCACACTTGCGCTTTAGAAAATACATGGTAACACAAGTCCTAGTAACTCTGTGATTTTATAATAGGACTATTTAAAATATGTTCCTATTTTGAGCCTTTGTTCACCCTTTATTTTAGGCTTTATCCAGATATCGTGAACTAAGAGGTTGAGAGGTATCCAAATCTGCTGCTGTTGCCATGATTAGATCGCTTTCACTCTTCAGACACTCTCTCTCTCTGTCTCACACACTCACACACACACACACACACACACACACACACACACACACACACACACACACACACACACACACACACACACACACACACACACACACACACTTCTGCTTTCATGCATTCAAACACCCATTCACTTCCACATTTTCTTTTTTTTATATATTTTTCATTTGCTAAACATCAAAAGGGCTGCTTAGCGAGTGTAAAATAATGATGGGCATTAGGTAACTTTCAGTCTAAGCTCCACAGCAGCTTGATATACTGCCGTGAAGCATTTTAGGGCCATTGTCCCACTTTTATTTATGGTTTTGTACAGAATTCTTGTTCTAAGAGGTTGAGAGGTATGCTGCTGAATAAGTCTTTCATAAGAAAAAAAAGCTGTTATATTAATTGTGGATACTGTAATTTTCCATTAGCACTTTGAGGCAGTGAGATGTTGACTGCCACACTGTCAGCAGTAGAATTTCCACTGATTTCAATCAGTCCAAAATTTCCTGTCCAAGTTCTGTATCTTAAAGAGAACATCAAGTATATCTGCTGAAATATAGCAAGGGTATTCCACTTTTTATAACCTCTGATCTTATAAATAACACTGTTTTATACCTGAGAATAAACAATGGGCAGGATTCACGAAGCCTCCGTGTAAGAGTTACAAGGCTTACATGGAGGCTGCAGTTAAACGGTGTGACGTCAGCATGTCATGCATATGCATGAGGGCATGCTGAATCACACCTAAGGCTAACACAGTCCATGGAAGACAGTAGTGGGCATGTCCGTAGGGTGAGCCCTGCAAACGGACACGCCCCCAGAAGAGTAAATGTCCCAAAAATAAACCCCCAAGACAGAGTCCGTGTAAATGTGAATAAACACAACACAACACATGTCCCCACAGACTATGAACATAAAATGTATAAATGAACATCTTATATATTTTTTTTTTAAGTTGTAAAGATGTTTGCCCGTGAGTGCGCTCGTTTGCGTGGGCGTGCCCGGCGCTTAGCCACAGTTAGCAGACAGTGGAAAAGCATATAAGAACTAAATATGCAAAGTAAGCCAAGAAGCAATAGCGTAGCGGTAGAGACGTCGACTGAAGAGGCGGCAGTCATGGTTCGAGCCCCCACAACATCAATTTTTATATTTAGTGAAATAAGCACGAAAGAAGTCCCTGACATATATGTACATATATAAAATTATATTTTATGTAAAATGTAATGAAATGGGCCATGTATTTTGAAGAAATGTGAGATAAAAAAAATTAAAAAAAAAATGTGAGATGTGCCCATAGCTGAGCTACAGTCTAACAAGTTTTGGATATCTGCCTGTAGGTGAGCAGTGGTTTAGCAGTTGTAAAATGAGTGCCCATAGGTGAGCAGTGTTTTAACAGGTGTAGATTGAGTGCCTGGGGTTGAGCAGTGTTTTCACATGCTGAAACTGTGTGCCTGTAGCTGAGTTGAGCGTAATATGCGTGCTGACAGCCAAACCACGCGTAAGCCAGCATGACCCGTTTGCGCGGAGCTGTGCACCGTGCCAACAAGCTAACCGACGGGCAACGTTGAGCAAGTTGTATCCAAACTGCCTTTACACAGACACACCTCCTATCCTGTGTAGACAATCATAAAATATAAAAAGCAATGGCCGATA